>NW_020664409.1:94552224-94609593 GCF_002925995.2 Terrapene triunguis
CTAATCAAACTAAATACAGATAAGTTCCTCACCAGTTCCAGAATGCTCCCTTTCACAGGCTAATCTCCCTTTAGCCTGGGTCCAGCAATCTCTCACAACCCCTGTAGTTACTGTCTTTTGTTTCAGTTTCCTTCAAGCATCCTGGGGGGGTGGTGGTGGAGAGGCTCCTTCTTTAGCCAGCTGAAGACAAAATGGAGGGGTCTCCCCCAGGTTTAAATAGACTCTCTCTTGTGGGAGGAGACCCCCCTCCTCCCTCCTATGCAAAGTCCAGCTCCAAGATGGAGTTTTGGAGTCACCTGGGCAAGTCACATGCCCCTGCATGACTCAGTCTTTACAGGCCGACGCCATTGTCCACATGGTATCTTGCATGTCTCCAGGAAGACTTCTTATGTGGATTGGAGCATTCCAAGTTGCATTGTTCCCAAAGTGTTTCCCGATCAGGTACTTAACCTGGCAAATTCCTTCCTAAAGAAGCTGACCAAATGCCTCACCAAGCTTACTTAGAAATCAAGCAAGCATACAGCCCATATTCTTAACCTCAAGTAGAAAATGGTATATATGTACAAAGGGTGAATAGATATAGTAGACCATAACCTTTACGGGGATATGTTACATGGCACAGGCAGCACAAAACATATTTCAGTTATATCATACATACATTTATAAACACCCACCCATAAAGCCTTATGGGGTACGCTGTCACAGGACCTATCCTCCATGAACTTATCTAGTTCTTTTTTGAACCCTGTTATACTTTTGGCCTTCACAGCATCCCCTGGCAATGAGTTCCACAAGTTGACTGTGCGTTGTGTGAAGAAGTACTTCATTTTGTTTGTTTTAACCTGGTGCCTATTAATTTCATTTGGTGGACCCTAGTTCTTGTGTTATGAGAAGGAGTAAATAACACTTCCCTATTTACTTTCTCCACACCAGTCATGATTTTGTAGATCTCTATCATATCTCCCCCCCAAGTACTCTCTTTCCAAGCTGACCCATCCCAGTCTTTTTATACAGAAGCTGTTCCATACCCTTAATCATTTTGTTGCTCTTCTCTGTACCCTTTCCAGTTCTAATATATCTTTTTTGAGATGGGGCGACCATATGTGCATGCAGTATTCAAGATGTGGGTGTACTATGGATTTATATAGTGGCATTATTTTCTGTCTTATTATCTATCCCTTTCCTAATGATTCCCAACATTCTGTTTGCTTTTTTGACTGCCGCTGCATATTGAGTGGATGCTTTCAAAGAACTATCCACAATGACTCCACGATCTCTTTCTTGAGTGGTAACAGCTAATTTAGACCCCATCATTTTGTATGTATAGTTGGGATTATAGATCTCTTTAATATTTTAATAAAATAAATACTACTGGGAATTGTGTGATGAGGGAATTAGGAAAGTGGATGGGACTAAAGAACTCAAAGATCTGAATTTGAAAGATACTTTGAATTACTTTAAGTCAAAGTTGCAGACACTATCTGAAGCCTGGATCACTAGAAAGGGGGAAAAATTGTAGGGAAAGGATGCAGACCGAACTGGATTAAAAGAAAGGAGAAAGCCTACAAGGAATGGACGAAGGGATGGATCAACAAAGAAAGCTACCTCTTGGAGGTCAGAAAATGTACGGATAAAGTGAGAACTGCTAAAAGCCAAGCAGAGCTGGACCTTGCAAAGGAAATTAAACCAATAGTAAAAGGTTCTTTAGCCATATAGATAAAAAGAAAAGAAGAAGTGGGATTGCTAAACACTGAAGATGGGGGTGGAGATTAAAGATAATCTAGGTATGGCTCAACAGTTTTTAGTAAGTGTCATGAGGAGTTGTGGACAGTGGCAGGGTGGCTAACGGGAACAAGGATACTTAAGTAGAAATTACCACATCCAAGGTGAAGCCAAACTCAAACACCTTAATTGGACCAAATCATGTGTCCCAGATGTCTCCATCCAAAAATATGAAAGGAACTGGCACAAGAAATTACAAGATCAATAGCAAGGATTTTTAATGAATCCGTAAACTCAGGGGTCACACCCTATGACCGGAGAATTGCAAATACAGTACCTATATTTAAGAAAGGGAAAAAAGGTGATCCGGGAAACTACAAGCCCGTTAGTTTGACCTCAATTGTAAGCAAGGTCTTAGAACAAATTTTGAAAGCAAGCGAAGTTAAGTACAGAGGTAAACAGTAATTGGGATAAAATACAACATAATTGTACAAAAGGTAGATCATGCCAGACCAACTTGATCTCTTTCTTTGAGAAGATAACCAATTTTCTAGACAAAGGAAATGCTGTAGCTCTTATCTACCTGAAGTTCAGTAAAGCATTCAATAGAGTCCCACATGGGAAATTATTAGTAAAATTGGAGAAGAAGGAGATCAATATGAGAATCTATAGGTGGGCATGGAACTGGTTAAAGGGGAGACTGAAAGCAGAAGCGTCAGGATTGAGGGAGGTTGCCAGTGGAGTTCCTCAAGGATTGGTCTTTGGTCCAATCTTACTTAATATTTTCATAAATAACCTTGGCACAAAAAGTGGGAGTGTGCTAATAAAATTTGCAGATGACACAAAGTGAGGAGATATTGCCAATACGGAAGTGGACCGGAATATCATACAAGAAGATATAGATGACCTTGAAAACTGGAGTATTAGAAATGGGGTAAAATTTAATAGTGCAAAGTGCAAGGTCATGCACTTACAGACTAACAACAAGAATTTTTGCTTTAAGCTGGGGACATATCAGTTGGAAGCAACAAAGGAGGAGAAAGGCCTGGATATATTGGTCAATCAGAGTGGGTGGGTGAGGTTCTGTGGCCCGCAATGTGTAGATGACGTGATGGTCCAGCCTTAAAGTCTATGAATCTAAGGGGAATCAGTCTTGGGGAGACACAGATGCAGAAGGGTCTGTGACCACTAGAGGTAGGGGTCCTGTGGAAAAAAGAAGCATGTGGTCATGGAATTAGAGACTGTGTCATAATGCATATGCACAAGAGGGTTGAAAGAAGATAGCACAGACAACCAAAATTTTGACATTTCCTAAAAGGGCTTGCAACCTTAATGTTCTGTTAACATACTATTTTTGTAAAATAAATATGTTAGTGAAAGGGAAATTCAAAACAGACACTGGGAAATCATTTTTTCTCTGAGGAATGATATGTTCGGAATGGCCCAGTGGGCAAAGGCATAATGGTTATTCAGAAAGCAATTAGATTCTGACCCAGGGGGAATGAACTTTAATAGACTTGACTAGACCCAATAGCTCTTTTTGTTCCACTGTTTCTTATATAAGACAGGGGTTTTTCCATGGAGTTGAGATTTGTGTTAATGTTGAACATGTTATTATATATTGCATATAAAGTACTTCACCATGAACTCAACATATACATGAACAACTGTACTGCTTTGTAAAAATAAGTTAATATCTTTTTAATTTATTTCTAAAGACATTTGTAAAATAAATGTTCTTGTACATGCCTTTAACCAGAAACAGTCAATTCTGTTTAAACACCTCTAGTAAATGTTTAAGCTTTTTCATCTACACAGGAACAATCCCATACAGGCAGCTGGTATTTTGTGTTAAGGGTATGGCACAAAACAACAAAGCAAATGGAATTCAAAGTCAAAGCTACAGATTCACCTTTGAAAGATTCTAGTGACTTAGAGAGACAGATATTTTTAAAGGTATATAGGCACCCAAAAGGTGCAAATAGGCACCAGGGCCTCAAAAGTATTTAGGCTCCTAACCTCCACTGAAATCAAAGGAAGTTAGGAGACTAAATATCTTTGAGGATCTGGGCCCTATACCTAGGTATTTTTGAAAACTAGGCCCCTATCTGCATATTTAGGCACCTCAATACCTTTAAAAATCTGGCCCTTAGTGGATTTTCTTTCAATTTGCTTTCCCCCCCCCCCCAAAAAAAAAGAATTTGCAAGACATTGTAGGTTAAACTTGATTTGCTACTTCCCCCTCTCTTTTTTTTTGTACTAATGGCTAAGGGGACAAATTCTGCTCTCGCTTACACAGATGAATCTTGCTGTGAGGGCAATGGGGTTGCATGGTTTGTAACCCTTCTGTCAGGTGAAGTCGCCAGCAACAAGGGCTGGGTTCACTATCTAGGGGTTTCTTTTAACACTACAAAACAGAACTGGTTCGAGCTCCCACCCAGTAATCGGAAAATGTAACACCACCCCTCAGCACCTCTAAGAGGCAATACTTCCTCACTTACGAGCACTGTATGTGTGTATAGAACAAATGAGAACTTTTATTAAAAGGGAAAGGGGAACCAAGTATTATTCTGGGAAAACACCACAACCACATTCAAAACCCCTGCAACTCCTAAATCTGCCTCCTTCTTTAGCCTCCCCCCATTGCCTTGATCCCCCAAACTCTCCCCATCCATCTTTCACAATGTTTCTGCTTCTCCTCACAGTTTATTTAACAGGTGCTTTGGAAGGGCCTTAGTACATATATATACTGAATATATATATATATTCTCCATATGTACAAATCACTTCTAAGAAACATTTAAAGAACATGTCAAATTCATTTTCATTTTTCTCTTGTTCTCTGTGAAAATGAGCATGTTTCTTTATTGCCGTGTATGTTACGTTTTCAACCCTTCCTTGCATCAGATCTCTGAATCTCATCCAATTGGATGTGCACATTGAGCAATAGGTGGAAAGTTTTATAAAGTCACCTACCTTCTGCAAGGTAGACCACAAGAAAATGAGTGGTGGAGCCTTCAGTGTAGCTAAATTGGGATTTTGGAAGTGTCAGCCCCATGCTCAAACATTTTTGGCATTGCATGGTCTGCAATAACTACAGAGGAATAAGTGTCATAAGCATTCCTTGCAAGATATTCTGTACAGTGGTTCTGGGCCGAATGAAAAGAAGGGCAGAGGAAATTCTTCGAGTCAGAAGCTGGCTTTAGATATGGACGTTCCACTGTAGATCAGATATTTACTTTTTGTCAACTCTTGGAGAGACGCAGAGTTCAACAAATCCCTGTTTTGTACATACATTGACTGACTTTAAGAAAGCATTTGACTCTGTTAACATAGAGGCTCTGTGGAAAGTACTCCCATGGAATAGCTTTAGCAGCAAGCTGATTCAACTAGCATAGTTTAGCATGCAGTCAGAGTCAATGGTGCACTGACAGTGTTTGAAGTGAAAACTGGAGTCAAACAGGGATGCATACTCAGTCCAATTTTTTGTGTGCTCTATATGTAGAAAACATCTTGTCCTACTCCCTTAGTAACACTGATGGAGGCTGCGTGATGCTGGGGCAAGTTATCAATCACCTTGACTTTGCAGATGATATTGTAAGGATAATGCCTACTATCAAGAAGCAGCAACAAACTGTTATACAACGGACAGAGAATGGGGATTACAAATGAATGAAAAAAAGACCAAACTAAAGATAACATCAAAAAAACCCTCACAAGAAACTGTCTCAACTAGTCGTTAACAGTGTAGACATCGAACAAGTGGATGGCTTGAGTTCCATCATAACACATGACAACCACTATGGAGATGACTTCAACAGGTGGATAGTCATTATCAGCAGAACATTTGCATGCCTGAACCTTAAAAGTTTGATACCTTAAATCAGTGTCAATGACCAGATTATATACGATACTCATTGTACCCACATTAGTTTGTAGTTGTGAAAGATGAGTACTGAGAAAGCACCTAGAACAAAAGCTGCAAACATCTGAAATGAGGCACCTGCGCCATATCCTAGGCATGACAAGATAGTCTAAGGGCATGTCTACACTTACAGCGCCACAGCTGTACCAGTACAGCTGTGCTGCTGCAGCACATGTGGTGGAGACGCTTTATGCCAATGGGCGAGAGTTCTGTACACAGCCTATGTTGGTGTAACTTAACGTCGCTCAGGGGGGTGGAATATTCTGACCCATAGTGGGAGATATTTCATGCTGGAGTCAGGCTGAAAAGAGAGTCCTACAGGCCACGTTAAGGGGCAGAGAGAATACTCAGAGCAACAGTTTTGTTCCCATAAGAAAACTTGATCCTGGCTTTCCCATTCCTCATTTCCTTTTCTCATCTCTTTCTGTCCCTCCCTGATATCTCGCCCACTGGGCTGGCCCTGTCTCTTCTCGCAGTCAAAGGTAGGATTACCATATGTCTGGGTTTTCCCAGATATTGCCTCTTTTTTGAGGCTTCGTCCTCTGCCTGGGCGAATTTTTCAAATAACAGGAAGTGTCCAGGATTTTTGCAGAGCAGACATTGCAGCTCAGAAAGAGCCTGATTGGTCTGCTTCCTGATTGGTCCCTCCTCTGTATCTGCAGCTGATTGGTCCATTCCCCTGCAGCTACAGCTGCTGGATCCCACCCACCAAGATCCTGGCTCCCAGCCCTAGAGAAGGGGTCCCACAGGGAGGTGCTGACTGATGGCTGTCGCTGTGCCCTGGGCTTGTGCCAACTGCCCTGCCACTGTGACAGGGGAACGACGCTGCCTCCCACCTCCAGTGAGTACCCCCGCCACGGGTACCCCCTCCAGCATCCCACTCCTCCTCTTCCTCATGCAAGCTCCCCCTCCTCTTTTGGGGAATCTGAAATATGGTAACCCTAGTCAAAGGAGTTAATGCCATCCTCACTATGACTGCTCTGTGACCCCACAGCCCAGCAGCCACCTTACACCTCCCCTCTAGTAGCAGCTCTGCAGAAGAGACTGCAGTCTTGGGGTGCATAGAAAGCCTGTGTTAAGCAGCCAAGTGCAGTATTAGAGAAGCAGAGTGCTGTTTAATTCTTGGCAAGATGGACGGGCCATCAGGAGCTGAATTCAGGTAAGGGGCCCAGAGCACAAATAGATGTGAGGGAGGAAAACAAGTAGCTGCTAACAGATACAAAGAGGGAATGGCCAACCTGGGCCCCCCAAACTATAAGTTAGCTGCACCCTCAAGAAGACTGTCATTGTTACAGGGCTGCTGCATGTGGTTTCAAGAGATTTTCTTTTCACTCAGTTGTGTAACTAAACATTGTGTGTTTCTTTTTAGGCAGAACATAGCAATAATTTTAAATATATATTTTCTTTCATCTTTCCTGGACCTTTCTGGGAATAGTAGTATCATTACAAAGCCTCTGTAAAGTTTTGACATGCATACGTCAAGGACATCCAAACCTCTCTCTCTCTCTCTCTCTCTCTCTCTCTCTGTAAGCGGAGTCTGAATGAGTTCTCCCCTGACATCTAGCGATGAACTGCAGAAATAAACTTCAGGAGCAGAGTATTTGCATAGTTACACTTACTCTGCCAAGGGGATCAGCAGACAGACCTGTGTTGCCAAAGTGATCAGTTTTGGCTGTTTGGGGTTAAAATTCACTTTAGTCCTGAATGCAGGGGTAATGAAATGTTGTTATCCTTATGGTATGAAACAAGGGCACCAGGACTCTACTTAGTGTGCCGACTGAGGCGGGAGGTGGGGGGTCATCCTGATCAATATGTCATTTGCTAAGCAGGGGATAGCAATGCCAAAGCCAAGCAAGTGTCATAGAGAATAGGGATAAATGGTTTGGGGGGTGCTGGTATTGCACTGTTTACAAACACAACCAAAGACCAATTTGATCCTTCTTTTTCTCTACTATTTTAAATAAAGCTGACTTTACTCATCTGAAAGTACTAGACCTTTTTCAAGGATCATTAGAGCTCAGCTGAAAGGGACTGAACTTTACACCTGATATGGAGTCAACAGTGTGGGGAAAAGCAACACAGAAGAGGCAGCACCAAAGCAGCCCCCACCACTGAAATCACTGAGAATGGGGTTAAGTGATGGATCACAGCAGTGACCAGTAGCAGCAGAGGCAGAAGCATCACTCAAACCCTCTCCTCTCTCGGGGTGGAAGGGAACTCACCCAAATGTGTCTCTGGACACTGGGGATTTTGCTGACCTTGGACAACAAACTGTGAGTGGGGCACAGCGAAGGGAAAAAGGGAGTGTCATGTTAAAGAGATATTCCTCCCTTGGACTTTCACACACCAGGTGGGAAACCATGAAAAAAGGACACTGCCCAAAATACTGTGGGGCAGGTATTTTACTTATTGGTTACATATTTTCAAGTCATGGTTGCAGTTTCCTCAAATGAATGCTGTGTTTTCTTCCTTTAATAAAAGGTTTCTCTTGTTATACACAGACTCAGTGCTTGCAAATGTGGAAGTATTGCTCTTAGAGGTGTCTGTGCGGGTGTTTAGTTTTCCCAGATTACTGGGTGGGAGCTCCAGCTGCTTCTGTTTTGTTTTGTTAAGAGGAACTCTTACATATAGGACCCAGCCCTTGTTGCTGCCTACACAACCTGGCAGGTAGATAGATGTGTAACCCTTCTAGCTAGCCATGCTTTCCAAACAGAGCTTCCTATTATCAGGGAAGAGAGCAGAGAACTTCATGCAGTCCACTAGGGACATCACTATCCAAGCTATTTTTCCTTCAGAGTGCTTAGATGCTAGAGTATTGAATGCTATAAAAACCCTGGGATAGATACCTAGAGCTTGTTCCGGGCACTGTTTAAAAGATGAAAGTGTTACACTGGGCCACTATTCTCTTCTCATTTGTATCCTTCCTTCAAACTGGCTTCTTCCATGATGCCCACAAGACACAAATCAACCATGATATTCAGTTTATATATATTTAAAAGAAGAAAAAACTCAACAAACAACAACTTTGTTTTAACAGGATGTGTATGTGCCTTTCCTGAGTAACTGCAATCATCTTTCTGTAAGCCCTGTCCTTCTTTCCCCACCCCTTCTTACTCTTCCTTGTTGAGTCAAGTTTGACATTCCAATGGGTCTTCTCACATGCATGAAGTTACTCATGTATGCAAAAATGTTTCCAAGATCCAGACCATAGTTTGTAAACTCATAGGTCATGGACAACACCATCTTTTCTGTACTGTAAGAGGTCTTTCACACATCTGAGCACTGTAAAATAATAAATTATTAATGATAATATGTTGCCATGGATGGCAGTGCAGAAGGCCATGGTCCACAGATTGGCCAACCATGATGGGTTTTATCTTCTGTGTTAATCCTGGAATATGTTTTACATTTAATTTGAGTGTATTCACTGCTTAATTTGTCATGTGTCATTAATTCATAAGTCCAAACCATTCTTGTTACTATATTTTTATTATTTCACAGCAGTTGGACACTTTAGAAAATGTTGCAATGACATTGCTGTTCTTCTTCTGTACCTGTAACCTTCTCGCTGCTGTATATTTGGTGCTTAAACTGTGTCTTTTTCTCTCCTTATTCTGCATTTATTAGTCTCTTACTGTACTTAATCCAAGAAACACTAAGAATATAAAACATGTAATTATGACATTAATTCTTTAACCTGCTACGTGATATGACAGCACACACATTTCCCCAACCCTGTGAGTGTCAGGGCTGGGACACAGGTATCCAGGCCAAGCGATTAGCAACCTAATTCCTGAGGATTGTGTTCAGGTTACTGGGAACCAGGCAGGAGCCAGTCAAACTAGTTCAGATGGCTTTGGACACCAGATGGGTCATCAGGAATGAGGCATGTCAGAGCTTGAAGCACAGCAGCCAGGTAAGGCCTAGTTGTGTGGACAACTTCCTGTGGGTTTAAATAGGAAGCCCTGACCAATCAGAGGTCCCAGTGTTCTTTCAGTCAGTGCCCAGAGGAAGCTTCCCAGATGTAATTTCAGGTTTCACAGGCTCTCTCCTTGGTCAGCTAGTAGCAAGCCAGTGAATGTGAATAAGGAGGCAGCAACTGACTGGTAAACCCCAGTGACCCAGGTTTGAGACCTGTAGGGTCATGACAATAAGATGCTGAGTGAGTGTGGGCTCAACTCCAGGCTAGCAACAATAACCATTTTTTTCAATGTTGAGTTAGGCTCCTAAATACATGTTAATGGTGCTAAATTGGTTGGGTGTTCTATACTTAGATTTCACCAACCAGATATCAAATTTGAACTCCTGAAGTGCTGTAACAGCCTTACCATAAAGTCACAGACAGTCCCCTTGGGCACTCTGGTCTATCTTGCCACCCAAGCAAGCATGCCTTTGTGATAGATGGTCCCTTACACCAAAAATCACATCAATATTCAGGTTACTCCCAGTCCCAAAAGACCAGTCACTTACCCCAGCTCAATTGTACCTTAGATCTCTCACCAAAGACAGTGCTTGTAGCCAGTCCTGTAATAAACTAACGAAAGGTTTATTAACTAGGAAAAAGAAATATGAGAGTTATTCATAATGTTAAAGCAGGTAAACATACACACACAAATGAGTTACAATCCGGTTTCAAAAGGTAATAGAAGCTGCTGTAACATGCCAGCTCCATAGGGCTAACCCAAGCTAAACAGTTGGGGACCCCTTGCTTATGCTTAGAAATCTTCATCCCTTCAAGCAGCATAGGACCACCAGTTTGTCCTTAATAGGCATTTTTATTTCCTTCCCTCAATGTCCAAACTGTGATGGGACGAGGGCTTGTGCAGTACAGTCTTCAGGGGCATGGGGGAAGCACTCAGCTGTTCACAGTGGCTTGTCTGATGTCCTTCTTTTGTTAGGGAGCAGATAACACCTCTTGTGGTAAGCTAGTATTTCACACTTGGCAGTGCTTCTCCCCTGACTCTGGGGGATTTACAGTCCCCGGCCATGTCTCTACATACAGCACTGCAGTGGTGCAGCTATACCGATACAGCTGCGCCACTGCAGCATGTGTGGTGAAGACGCTGTATGCCAATGGGAAAGAGGTCTCCCGTTGACATAAAAAAAACACCTCCACGAGTAGGCAGAAGGTATGTTGACGGGAGAAGCTCTCCCGCCGACATAGCGCTGTGCACACGAGCACTTATGCTGGCCTAATTTATGTCACTGAGGGGGGTGGAATATTCACACCCGAGCAACATAAATTATGGCAGCATAAGTTGTAGTGTAGACATAGCCTTAGCAAACATTTTTATAGTTACAGAACATACATTTAAACATTACCTTATAACATAGGATACAGATATTATAAGTAGGATTAATACATGCAGCATCCTACAAGCATTCCATGAAGTCTAAACACATTCTTATAACTCTAATATCAATTTTAACAATACTAGTACAAAGGTGAGCCAGACTGGTTTCCAGCTAGGGGCATTTGTCAGTGTTCAGTGAGACCTGGGGCCTTGGCATGAGCTGGCACCAGGTCTGCAAGCGTCACAGCCTGGATTTACATTTCCCTAATACGGTCGAGCCTGCCTGGTCTTAGTGACCTCACCTGGCAGTTCTATAGAACTGAGAGCCTTTGCTCCCATTACATAGGTATACTGTGGTATGCTGTACCTTTAAATCAAGTGCTAAAATAACAGTATAGTTCATGCAAGGGTCAGAGATTTGCTTGAGAGTTGTGGTTAATTATTAATTATATTTAAAGTTTTATAAAGGCTTAAAGGCAATGTAAGCCAGAGGCAGTCTTTTCATTCCTGCCTCCCTTGTGCAATTCTGATTTTCAGTTCCTTTATTTTAGTGCTAGTATGTGCAGATAGGAAAGACTTCAGCCTGTTCTCCTTCTCTGGTTTAGCAAGACCCAGTAATATCTTCACTGGGTCCTGATGATTTCCTCACTTTCTAACACAGCAGCAATCTGGCGTGTAAATATGTGACAGAATCACTGAATTATGAATATGGAGGATCACTCTTCTCACTCCTTCCCCAGAGGGGAAGAGATGAGACTAAGACCAGTGCTAAGATGTGGGGAAAGAGAAGAGGTCCTTGCACAGTCATTTCCTAATCTAAAGGAAGTCTGTTGCTGAAATCAGCTGCTAGGTCCCTAGCTACCCTTTGTGGAGCATGGAGAGAGTGGGTTGTACAATTAACTCCCTGTCCCTAAAGACCAGGGCCGGCTCTGGCTTTTTGGCCGCCCCAAGCAAAAAAAAAAAAAAAAAATCGGGGCGCCCAGAATGGCAAAGCAAAACAAAAACCTGGGGTGCGGCCGGAGCCAGGGTGCAGGGGGACTCCCTGCGCTGCAGATGTGCCCTGGCTAGCGGTGGGAAGGGGAGGGAGCGGGGGGGGAGAGAGAGAGAGAAGGGGGATGGCCAGGGCTTCAGCGGGGCGCTGCCACGCGGCCCCTCCCGCCGCGCCGCCTGCCGGGAGGGCTCTGCGCTGCTCCGGTCGGCTGGGAGGGAAGGATGCGGGCTGCCCTGCCGGGCTTGCTGCAGGGCGCTCCCATCCTCCGCACCGCCGCCCCCTACAGGGTGGCCGGAGCAGAACACCACCACAAAAAAAAAAAAAGCGGCCGTGCCGCCATAGGATTGGGCGGAATGCCGCCTCCTACAAGCTGCCGCCCCAAGCACCAGCTTGCTCGACTGATGCCTGGAGCTGGCCCTGCTAAAGACCCACCCATCATAACAGGAGTCCTTTGGTTGATGGGTTGGTTGAGTGCAGGGGCTAGCCTTGCATACCATAAAAATGGCTCTGTGCAGATTTGGGTTCAAGGTGAGGCTTCAGAACAGGAGTAACTTTACACTAATATGTGTAGCAGTGTATTAAGCGCGCAAGTCCCAGTTCTTCCAGGATTGATATATATAATCTTTTAGGATTAGCAGGGGCTATTCACTTGAGTACCTTTACGCTCTGATTTGCCACAGCCTTGGCACACTGGGAATAAATGCTGCCAAAACAGAATTCCCTCCTAACTTACACCAGTGGTAGTGTTTTCCAATCATTTTGCACAGGTCTAAATGATTATATATAGTAAAAACAGAATTTTGGCTGACAATATTTGGGGCAGGTATTGGATTATCTGTACACTGTTTCATTTAGATTTTTGGTACTAGAAACTAAGGGTCAGATTCTGATCTGACACTGCTTTTACACACATGTAACTCCATTTACTTCAATGGAGCTACCGCAAGTGTACACTAGTGTAACAAATCATATCCTGGCTACTCGCTCAGGAACCAATCTGATCTTTTCAGATGCTTGTTTGGGGGGCCACCTGCTGGTTTACTTGGATATTTTCAATGGGTTGTACAGTACTAAGGCAGTTAAAAGATTAAGAAAATTACATCTTAAACTGTGACATCTTCTGCATTTTCATTAAGCAATCATAACATTTTGACTTTGAAATCTAGGAAGCTGTCTTTCTTAGTAGGTTTGTACTGCTCTTTATTGACAATTTTTTCTGTCTTTCACATGACTGGGTTTTCTATAAGTAGTCCTTCTAAGGACTGCCAAATATATAACAGGCGTCAGGGTGGATAAAAATCAAGGATTTTTTTTTAATCTTATTTTGATTTAAATTGGATTTTTTTAAAG
This sequence comes from Terrapene triunguis, assembly GCF_002925995.2. Classification (NCBI taxonomy): domain Eukaryota; kingdom Metazoa; phylum Chordata; order Testudines; family Emydidae; genus Terrapene; species Terrapene triunguis. Next base: position 94,565,507 of record NW_020664409.1, read on the forward strand.
TTACAAGTTTATTTTTTAAAAACAAATCTTTTATAATTAAATTTGTGTAAGCAGGGTCTGAATGAACTATCCCCTGACAGCTAGTTCAGGAGGGAAAGAGACTTCAGGAGCAAACAGTATTTACATGAACACACCTACTCTGCATAGGTATCTAACAGACAGGAGTTGTATAGCTCCAAGTGATCAGCTTTGGTTGGTGTTGGGTTACAAATCACTTTGGTATTGAATGCAGGGGTAGTGAAATGTTGTTATCTTCATTGTATGACTAAAGGAGCAGAACTGTGCTGAGCTTCTGCAGACTGAGGTGTCACCCTCAGCTAAAAGGAACTCACTAAGCCAGGATCTCGAATGCCAGACAGCTGTGAAAGTAAAAGAGGGGAGAGGTAAGTGTTCTAGCTAGGAGTTGTAGTATCCTAAGCCTTTCCAGTCTGGTTTAACCTGTTCCTCTCTACTGTTCAAAGACAGAGCTAAATACAGTTTATTAAGAGCCTTTTGTTATGTTAACAAGCTCAAATGTGAGCTGAAATGATCTGTGGTGAAGTGGTATTTCTACCCAGTCTGCAAAGAGCTGAAAATCACTGAGTGATATGCTGAGATCACAGCAGAGAAGCAGGTGGCTGGTAAGCGGAACAGGTGACTGGGAGGGTGGCCAGTTGAGAGGAACTATGGCTGGTGGGGTGGTAGCCAGCCAGAGCGAGTGCTCAGATGGCAGAGCAAGCAAGGTGCCTTCTTCCCTGGGTGGGAGGTGAACTCACACAGATGCACCTTGGAACCCTGGGGTCTCACTGATGAAGGACAACCACTGTGAGTGGGGTATGGTGAGGGAGTAAAGAGGGGCACAGAAAAGGAACTTTTAGTTGTAGAACTCAAGAACATGAGGCAAAAGGTACTGCCCCATGCACTCTGGGGTGGGTGTCCTGTTCATAAGTTTATGATTATGAATCCTGCTTCTGGCATTTCTCCTAATTAATGTTGGGTGAGTTCTCTTCTTTTATTAAAAGTTTATTTTCTACACTCAGACTCTGTGCTTGTGAGTGGGGAAGTATTGCCTTTCAGAGGCACCCAAGGATGGTGTGTAATTTTCCCAGGTTACTGGGTGGGGGCTTGAGCCAGTTCTGTGTTGTATTGTTGCAAAGGAACCCCTAGATATTGAACCCTGCCCTGGTTGCTGCTGGCTCCACCTGGCAGAAGGATTACATTTGAAATTATGACAACTTATGTTAAGGCCTAAATTTACTATAATCTATTAATAATTTAAATTAATTAAAAATAATATTAAGTAGTTTGTATTTGCTGTCAAACTTTAAAGAAAGTCGGACCACTGAACTGGTAGAAGTCACTGGCTAAGCACCTGAAATTAGGTTTTGTTGACATGCAATACCACTTTTGACGACATGCAAAACCAGCTTTTGACATCAGTAGCCTTTCTACAGGTGCACAAAGAATATTTTGTTTATTTTAGTTTATTCACCTAGTTCAGTTCAATGGCTAGTTTGTTCAGAATTAAGAAACCATAAGTAGGAAAGCTTGTTGTTCTCTTCCAATCTCGGAATAAAAACAAGTGAGGGATCTATCAGTTCTAAAACCTTGAAGGTCATGGTGACCAGAAACAATCACTAACTACAGATAGTACTTCTTGGGTTTAACAATTCAGTTAGTTTTAAATTTTCTTATGTATCCAGCCCAAAAGATAGTTTCACTTAACTAATAAAACCATTTTAAAATGCTGTTTTTGTGTGTTTAAATTGAATTTTAAATTGCTATCCAAATAGAGCTTGATATAAATTGCAAGGAAAAAAATTAATCTAGTAAATAAGAAATGTGTCATTCTCCATTTTTAACATAAAAAAATGTAAAAATTAAGAATCTGAATAAATGTGAATTAAGCTATGTAATTGTTTAAATAAATGTGCATAGATATAGTGTATCCTTCTAGTTAGTGTAACCCTTCTGCCAGGCGGAGCCGGGGTTTCTCCTAACAACAGAAAATAGAACCAGCTTGAGCCCTGACCCAGTAATCTGGGAAAACAAAACATCACCCCTGGGTGCCTCTAAGAGGCAATACTTCCCCTACCGCAAGCATTGAGACGCTGTGTACAACAAAATACAACTTTTATTAAAAGGGCAAAGGAGACCCAACAATAATTTGGGGAATACATCACAACCATAATTCAAAAGCACCCACCCCACAATGCATTGGGCAGTGTCCAAGCATGTGACATTAAGGAAATACCCACTCCACAGTGCATTGAGCAATGCTCTTTACCTCAGTTTCTCACCTTTTAGTGTGAAAGTCCAATAAATGAATGTCCTATAACACACCACTCTCCTTTCCCTCTGTAGTACCCCACTCAGAGCTAGCAGTCCTTGGTTAGCAAAGACCCACAGTTCAGAGATGCATTCATGGGAGGAGAGGAAGAATTGATCAATAATTCTATTACTACCACTTCTGCAACTAGCTCACAGCTGCTGCTCCTCTCTATTGCTATGACATCCTATTCTGATGCTTAATTTACCTCTCACTACCAGTACAGCTTTCACTGTTCTCACAGGAGGTCCAAGGCTTAGGTCCTAGACTTGCTCAGCAGTAAGGCTAATTCCAAAAGCTAGAAACAGGGACTCAAATCAAGACTTCTTACAAAAAACTACAATCCCTCTTCACTAGCATTTGGCATCCCTACCCCACCACCATTTAGCAAGAGAAGTTCAGTTTAGGGTGACCCACTCCATTAGGGCATGCTAAGCCCAGTTCTGTTGCCCTTTACTCATACAGTAAGGATGACATTTCATTACCCCTGCTTTCAAATATTAAAGTGATTTGTAACCCAAACCAGCTAATATTAATCATTTTGGAAAAGCAGCTCCATTATGCTGCATGTCTATGCAAACACATTCTGCTCTTGAAGTCTTTTCCTCCCTCCCCAGTGCATCACTAGATGTCAGGGGAAAGCTCATTCACACCCTGCTTACATCAGGAAAATGAAGCAGGAAATATAGCCTAAAGGCTGTATTTAGTTGCATATTAACATGTTTTTATGGTTACCAACCACCAAGTATCAGCCTTTCTTTAGGAAAATAACTAAAAAGTACAAATGCAAAACAAAATTAAAACTGATGATTTACATCAAGGTTGCCTGCTTGCTACGAAAAAGTTATTTTTAGGACCCAATCCTGCAAACACATAAGTATATACATAACTTTACTCATGTGTATTGCTCCATTGAGCAGTATGCGGTTATCCATATGACTAAAGTTATGCATGTGCTTAATTATTTCCAGAATCAGGCAGGGCCGCCCAGAGGGGGGGGGCAAGTGGGGCAATTTGCCCCAGGCCCTGGGCCCCGCAGGGGCCCCCACGAGAATGGCTGAGGCTCCTCCTCCCGGCACCTCAGCGTGTGAGTCCTGGACAGCGCTGCAGCCGCGTGCCTCCGGCGGGGCCTGAGCTCCTCCCCGCTCAGAGCCGCGTGATAAGGGGGTAGGGCTGCGAGCTCTGGTCCCGCTGGAGCTCACAGCCCCGCCCCCTTACCACGCGGCTCTGAGCGGGGAGAAGCTCAGGCCCCGCCGGAGGCACACGGCTGCAGCGCTGTCCAGGGATGCTCCTGGACGCATGCGCTGAGGCTCCAGGAGAGGGGGTAAGCGACCGGGGCCGGGGGTGGGGGGGTGGGGGAGAGGGGTTGGATAAGGGGCAGGGAGTCCCGGGGACTGAAGAGTTCTTTTACCTCTGTACTATAGTTACACTGTTGAGGTTTGCACCAATGTCGCTAATGCCCAGTCAGTGTTTCCATCACAATCAAGGTTTCAATGAGGGTGTTAATAGAATTTCTCTGCCTTGAAATTTGGTATGAAAAGATATAGGGACTAGATAGCCACGGAGGTTGCTGGACTTGCCTTTTCATCTCTTGAGATCTAGGACCAGCTGGTGCGCAGGACTACATTCTTGGGGGATGTCGCAACAGAACCTAGAGACCTCAGGTAAGATCAGGGCCCCATGATGCTAGGCACTGTACAGACACCCTGCCCCACAACACTTCTTATCTGAATGGACAAGACCAACAAAGAAAGATTTATTTCCATTTTAGAGATGGGGAACTGAGGCCTGGGCTATAAAATGACTTGCCTCAGGTGAGCCAGAAAGTCTGTGACAGCCAGAATTGAGCACACATCGCGCAAACTCCAAACCAGCTCCTTAACCACAAAACCATGCTTTCTTTCTGGGGGCTCTCTGTTAATATTCCAAATCCAAAACAAAGCTGAGGTGCTTTTCCCTGCCACTGCAGACATTTACTCTCTCTCTCTGCATGTGATAAAGCATAGCTGCCAGAGATGACTCAACCCTGGGGCTCATAAAATACTTCTCAAGATCAAATACTTTGCTTGTGGAATGGAGCAGATTGGACCAATCATTTGGAGTTTAAACACAGCAACCCACCCAGTCCTAGGACCTAGAGCTGGTCAGAAATATTCCGGTGAAGTGTTTCTTTGAAGTTTAGCATTTGTTGAAATACAAGTGTTTTGTGGAGTTGGTTTGGTTTCAGTTAAACCTGCCTGGTTTTCTGCCAGGTCACCTGCTTGGCTCCTAGCAACCCACCTGCCAGACTGACTCAGAATCCAGGGCTCCATGCTCCCTATTGAAATCCTCTGCAAAATAGAATTTCCTTCTCCACACAGTTCAACAAGGGACCGGGCATGGGGGGAGGGGGTTTGAATAAGGGGCAGGGAGTCCCGGGGACAGTCAGGGGACAGGGAGGGGGCAGAGGTTTGGGGGGGGGCGGTCAGGGGATGGGGAAGGGGGGGTTGGATTGTGGGCATTCGGGGGTCTGTCAGGACTTGGCGGGGGCGGATGGGGTCGGGGCAGTCAGGGGACAGGGAGTGGGGGGGCTGGTGGGGGAGTCTCGGGGGGGCGGTCAGGGGACAAGGAGCAGGATGGGTCGGGATTCTGAGGGGGGCAGTCAGGGGGCAGGAAGTGGATGGGGGTCGGATAGGGGGCAGGGCCAGACTGCTTGGGGAGGCACAGCCTTCCCTACTCTAAAGCTCATTCAGCAATTTGAGGCTTGCAGACAGCTATTTAACACCAAGACCCAAGCTGTTATCCTTTCCCTTTTCCCTACATTTAATTTCAGTGCCATAGGGAGATTCATGTCAGGGGAGGGTAGCTTCATTTAAAATTAGCCACTTTTGATTAACAGTGATAGGGCCAAGAGAGCCATGGGGGAGGGATCACATGAGAAGAGCAATATCTACACCACCTATCTCCTTCCCAACCCTACCAAGGGAGACCCCCCTCCCCTGCATTCCCTGAGGCTCCAGAGGGGTTAATTCAGTGGTTCTCAAACTTTTGTACTGGTGACCCCTTTCACATAGCAAACCTCTGAGTGCGACCCCCCCCTTATAAATTAAAAACACTTTGAAATACATTTAACACCATTATAAATGCTGGAGGCAAAGCGGGGTTTGAGGTGGAGGCTGACAGCTTGCGACCCCCAGTAATAACCTCGTGACCCCCTGAGGGGTCCCGACCCCCAGTTTGAGAACCCCTGGGTTAATTTAACTTTAGCACCCTGTGTCCATTCACAGGCATGTGCTATTTTGAGCATTTCAGTTTTCACAACATAGGCTCATCCCAGATTCTGGAACAAGCTCAAATGCTCAGTTCGTGGAATATGTACATAAGCTATACTAAAGACAACCCCACAGTAACCGTCTTCAGTTTGTGAGGGACCTCATGGAGCCAGTCTCTAGGAAACAGATAAATTCATGGAGGTTAAGTCCATTAATGGCTATTAGCCAGGATGGGTAAGGAATGGTGTCCCTAGCCTCTGTTTGTCAGACAGTGGAGATGGATGGCAGGAGAGAGATCACTTGATCATTACCTGTTAGGTTCACTCCCTCTGGGGCACTTGGCATTGGCCACTGTCGGTAGACAGGATACTGGGCTGGATGGACCTTTGGTCTGACCCAGTATGGCCATTCTTATGTTCTTATGTTCTAACCTAAATGAACCCAAAGTTATGGAGACAGATATGAGTCAAGGAAGCCAGCAGAGTATCAGAAACCTGGAAAAATCTCTGACTGGATGGGCTCAGGCGTTTGGTCACAAGCTGAGATGGTTCAAAAGTTTTGGATTTTTTTTAAGCAGAATTTTTTTATTGTTTCTTTAAACAATCAAACACAGCAAGAAGCAAATATTTGGCCACACACTTCTGAAATCCCAAATCATGTTCAGGTTTTGGCAGACTAATTTCAGCTTTTCAATTAAAAAAAACACAACAAATTTTGAAGGAAAGCAGACATTGTCCGTGATTTTTTCTGCTTTTTAAAAACCCCTAGTTTTCGATCCAAAAAAAGTTTTGACGGAAAATATTTGTCCAACCCTTTTAATGAGCTTTAGTGCCTTTTAGCACTAGCTGATGCTGAGAACCAGTGATACCTTGTAAAGGTGACTTGAAAAGAAGTTTTCTCAAAACTGGGTTTGTGCTGAGATGCGGCAGGTTTTTAAATGTTTATTTTTCCCAGGGCCCCACAGGGGCCCCCATGAGAATACAGTAGTCTATAGTATTGCAACTTTTTTTTATGGAAGGGGCCCCCAAAATTGCTTTGCCCCAGGCCCCCTGAATCCTCTGGGCGGCCCTGGAATCAGGGACCTAGATGCAAACTGGTAGAAAGTATAATGGCATATGCTAATGGCCTGGTTCACAAAAAGCTTTTTGCCTGGTGAATGATTTTTATGAATGACTGCTGAACATGCTCCCTTTTCTTTTTTATAGTTATTCCATTTTTGTGCAACAAAGCTTTCCTGTTGCCTGTGAAGGGGAGACGCCTTTTTTAGCCCCTCAGAAATACCCAGTCAGGAACTGGAATAGAACACTTCTTAAAAATACAGCTTAAAATAGATTTTTGTAGTTGATTTGGAACACATGAAATAAATGAGAGAGACAAGGTGGGTGAGGTAATATGTTTTATTGGACCAGCATCTGCTGGTGAGAGAGACACGCTTTCCTGCTACACAGACCTGTCCTTCAGGTCTGGGAAAGATTCGCAGAATGTCACAACTAAATACATGATCAAACAGATAGTTTTGCATAAGTAGCTCTCTGTTTTGATCTTGTATGTAGCTGTGACACTGAGTACCTTTCCTAGGTCTGAAAAAGAGCTCTGTGGAACAGGAAAGCTTATCGGAAATTGGTCCAATAAAAGATATTACCTCATCCACTTTCTCTCTAATATTCTGGGACCAACACATCTACAGCAACACTGCATGCATGAAATAAGTTGCCATTCCTGCCAACAAACCAATTGCCATTCAGTGTTAAGTTACACTGTTATTTATAGGCTGCTCTGAGATTTTTCTAGAATTACACTTGTTTTCTAGGTGATGAATCCTTTCTTCAGGACATAATCCAGAGCCGTGGGTAGTGCATGATGCATCCGTTCAGGAATGCTAGCCCCCAGCCCCGCCTGTTCCACGCCCCCCCCTCACCGGAACCCAGAGCTCCCCACCGGAACCACCGCTCCCCCTACCCCAAGTCGCCCCAGTACCCCCAGCCCCAGAGTGCCGGGTGAGTGTGCGGCACGGCCCCAACTCCCCGCCCCAGCCCTGGAGCTCTGGGCAAGCAGCATGGCCTAGGTTTGCCAACTTTCTAACCTCACAAAACCAAACACCCTAGCTCTGCCCCTTCCTTGAGGCCACACCCCTACCCCGCCCCTTCCCCAAGGCCCTGCCTCCAACTCACTACATTTCCCCTCCCTCAGTGGCTCGTTCTCCCTCACCCTCACTCCCTTTCAGTGGGCTGGGACAGGTGGTTAGCATGTGGGATGGGGTGAGGGCTCTAACTGGGGGTGCAGAGTGGGGCCAGAAATGAGGGGTTCAGGGTGTGGGAGGGAGCTCTGGGCTGGGGCAGGATATGGGGGTGTGGGAGGAAGTGAGGACTCCAGCTGGGGGTGCAGGCTCTGAGATGGGGCCAGGGATGAGGGGTTTGGGGTGCAGGAGGGGGCTCTGGGGGGGGGGGGGGGCGCTAAAGCAGGTTTCCTGCCTGTCCTGACTCCGCGCTGCACCCCAGGAGCGGCCAGCAGCAGTCCAGCTCCTAGGCATAGGTCTAGCAGGTGGCTCTGCGCTCTGCTCTCATCCGCAGGCATCGCCCCCGCAGCTCCCATTGGCCACAGTTCCAAGCTGATGGGAGTGTGGAGCTGGTGCTCGGGGCAGGGGCAGAGCGTGGAGCCCCGTGCCCCCTGCCTTTCCCACCACCTAAAAGTCGGACCTGCTGCTAGCAAGGGACTAGCTTGCTTTAGCTCTGCAGCACCACCAACCGGACTTTTAAAGGTCCGGTCGGCAGTGCCCACTGGAGCCGCCAGGGTCTGTTTTCAACCAGGTGTTCTGGTCAAAAACCGGACACCTGGTCACCCTAGCCAGGGCCGGCTCTTGGTTTTTGCCACCCCAAGCAAAAAAAAAACCTGGAGTGCCACCGCCGAAGCAAAGGTGCCGCCCCAAAGGGCCGGAATGCCGCCCCTTCAGAAGTGCCGCCCCAAGTGCATGCTTGGGACACTGGTGCCTAGAGCCGGCCCTGACCCTAGCATTGATTTCAGTGGATATTGAATTAGGCTATAAAGCCTTTGGGTCAACTTCAGGGGGCCTGTCTACAACGTGACCAGTGGATTCTGCTTACCTATACAAAAAGAAAAGTGACTGTAAAAAGTGTTTAAAAAGCCTATGAGGTTACCCTATGATGTGGAAAAAGCCCATGGGTGGCAGGTATAATAGGCCAGAGGAGGCTCTGCTGCAGCTGCTGGACTCCCGGTTGCGAGCTTTGGCAGTGAAGTTTTTGCTTTATTATGCCCCATGCAGGTTCTAGGTTGGCTAAGGAGACGGTATGTGATATTCAGCTTCCTGGGTTCACCTGTAGTCTCCCTGGACTCCAGAGAGATTACTGATGAACCCAGGAAGCTGAGTAGCGAATACCATCTCCTCAGCCGCCCCGGAACCTTCATGGGGTGTATCAAAAGCATCTTTGGGAAGAGATGCTTTTCCCTGGGGTGGCTTGTGGCTGGCCTGGGGCTCCTCCGGGCAGGTGTGGGGGGGAAACTCGGGGCACCTCTGGGCAGGTGGGGGAGGGGCTCAGGGCTTCGGCCAGCCTGGGGGGTTTGGGGACGGTGCTCGGGACTTCTCCGGGCAGGGGGTGAGGGGGGCAGGGAGTCTTGTACTAGAAGAGGTAGCAGTACAACAAAGAGAGGTAGAGTTGCTATCTGGTTTGCATTCCCCTGTAGAGTGAGGCCAGGTGGGTGGGGAGCATGTGGGGCAGTTTGTTTATGTATGCAGGGATGGCCCTTGTATCCTGCAGAGAGATCTCAATGCAACTTTCATGGAGGTACTCTGCCATCCTCTCCCAAGGGATGGCAGCTTATTTCTTCCCCCGCGGGAGAATACTTTCCCACCCCAATCTGTAATAACTTCAGGAGGCACCGCTGCAGTAGACAAGATATTGGCATATGGACCCGGGCCGCTTCAGGACACCAGCAGCCTTTGTTACCCTCAGGAGTGAGATATCAGCTAAAATTGCCACCACCTGTGGAAAATGGTGCCAATATTCAGTGCCATTGTCCTAGACTGCATTTCATGCAACCAAAGAATTCCCTCCTCATTTCCCTCACCCCTGGTAGACCATGCACACCATGGCTGGTGCTGAGAGTGGGGCTGTGCACAAGCATAGAAGTGACAATAAGCATATCTTGTTTAAAATTTCAGGGGAGCAAGGGCTAGGCTGGGTCCCCCAGGATGACTATGGGTCTTTCGACATCGCCAATGGTAATCCACAGATCGGGAAAGAAAGTTTACCCAATTTGCAGCTTTCAGAACCGTCCTGTGCTTGCATAACTATAGAAAAGTAGCCCTTTCTGTTGACACATGCTGAGTGGGCTGCTGACAAAATAGGGATATGCATGCCCTCTATTGTTTTACTGCAGTTTGGGAACCCTATTGCTGCAAATCCATCCACTATGTCCTCTACATTGCTGAGAGTCACAGTCCTGTGCAGCAGGAGACGATTAATTTAATTACTCCTGGGGGAATTCTGTGCCACTGTGCAATGCTGAATTTGGCAGAAATTAATGTTGGGTGCGCAGCATTTCCTTTTTTCCTCACAGAAATGGGCTGCAGAGATTTTGGCTGCCATTATGGGCTGCAGGACCCAGCAGAGCCCAGCTCATAAATAGAAGACAAGGCTGGGGAGGGAACTGGAGGGTTCCCAGCAGCTGCAGTTGCCAGCACTTCCCGAAGGAAGGAGGCGGAGCCAGGACACAGCATGAGGCTGTTTCTCCTTCTGGATCCTTGGGCTCTAGGAGGATAGGGTCTGTGTCTGGGCCGGGGGGGCAGCGGGGGGCTGCAGCTGGCCTTTGGGGGGTAGGGGTGTGAGTGTCTGGCCCCCTGGCTGGGCTCTGGGGGAAAGGGGGCAGAAAAGCAGGAACTGGGTTGTCGTAGGGGTTTCTTTAGCTCTCTACTCCTGAGGGGATTTTTTCATGTGTCTGTATTGTTACAGATGTACTTGCTGACAGGTATTCTGAAATAAATTACCAAAATAATTGAAATTGGTGTGATTATATAGTCTTATTCTGACAAATAAAATGTGCAAAATTTTGCAGAATTTTAAAATATTGTGTGCAGAATTTTTAGTATTTTGGCACAGAATTCCCCCAGGAGTAATTAATGGCACTTGCATGACAGTGGCCTCCACCAGAGGTGCCGACTCTGTGGGTACTCCAGCCCTGGAGCACCCACAGAAAAAAATAGTGGATGCTTAGCACCTACCAGCCAGAGTGGTTTTGCAGCCCTGGCCACGGATCAGCTGTTCTGGGGTGGCCCGGCCCCCACCCATCAGCTGTTAGGCATCTGAGCTTATCAGCTGTTTGGCAGGCTCCGCCGATCAGCTGTTTAGCAGCCCCCCCCCCACATCAGCTGTTTTGAAGCCCCTGAGCTGGCAGCAGCTGCCGTGGCATGGGCTGACCCAGCCCCGCTTCAGCCCTCAATGGGGGTAGGGGGCTGCTCCAGCCAGGTTGAGCTTAGGGGTGAGCGAGGGCGGGGAGCACAGGGCTCGCTCTGCTCTGCAGAACCCAAGAGTGATCAGCAGCATGAGACCCTGCTCATCTGGGGCCACCCTGCCCCCCACCTGCATCTCCTAGGCAGGCTCCCTGTGTGGCTGCAGCTCCCAGCCCGGCTCCAACCGCAGGCAGCAGGTGCGTCCCATTCCAGACAGAGAGAGCTGGGTTAGGAGTGGGGCCTGCTGCAGTGTCGGGAGAGGGGGAGGGGAGTCCATGGGTGCAGTTTCGGGGGTGGGGAGGGCATTGCCCGCCCCCCCCCCAAACAGAGGCAAGGCGTGGTGTGTGTGGGTAAGGTGCATGCGGAGTAACTGCCACTGCTCCCCCACTTCTGTGAATGAGGAGCTGCTCTGCTCTGCCCAGGGGCGGGGGTCTGTCCTCTGGGGCACCATTTGGTGGGGGGGCTCCCGGCCTCCCCTTGAGTTTCCTACCAGCGGAGATCTGCTCACAGCGCATGCCCTAGCCCCAGACCGAACTCTTAAATGCAGCACAGTTTGAGTGTGTGGAATGTGAGATGAGTTCTGTGCTACTCCCAGCTTCTGCCTTTGGAGCAGGGAGTTTGTTTCTAAACAGAGGCAGGATGATTAAGCTAACAAAGGGCTTGTTATTAAATTAAATTAAGGATCGTTAGAAAACATTGCCAGGCACTCCAATTAAAAGATAGGAAACAAAGGATAGGAATAAATGGTCAGTTTTCGGAATGGAGAGAAGTAAATAGTGGTGTACCGGGATCTGTGCCAACTTCAACATATTCATAAATAGGGTGACCAGATAGCAACTGTGAAAAAACGGGACAGAGGGTGGGGTGGAGGGGGGGTAATAGGTGCCTATATAAGAAAAGGTCCCAAAAAACTGGACTGTCCCTTTAAAAACAGGACATCTGGTCACCCTATTCATAAATAGTCTGGAAAAAGAGGTAAATAGTGAGATGGCAAAATTTGCAGATGATCCAAAATTACTTAAGATAGTTAAGTCCAAAGCTGACTGCAAAGAGTTACAAAGGAATCTGACAAAACTGGGTTACTGGGCAACAAAATGGCAGATGAAATTCAATGTTGATAAATGCAAAGTAATGCACATGGCAAAATATAATCCCAGCTATTCATACAAAATAATGGGGTCTAAATTAGCTGTTACCTGTCAAAAAAGAGATCTTGGAGTCATTGGGGACAGTTCTCTGAAAACATCTGCTCAATGTGCAGTGGCAGTCAAAAAAGCTAACAGAATGTTGGGAATCATTAAGACACGGAGAGATAATAAGATAATAATGTAGCTGTCCTTAACATGCATCAAGACCATACCAGGGACAGTTTCATCCAGAAAGCTACAGTCAGACGTAATGTTGCACCATACTGTGCACTAAGTACTCCTGGTGAATACATGCAGCGCCGACACAAGGAGCCAAGTATGCACGTGCACGAGTGATATACTGTGTCAGCTTTATGCTGACATAACTTGTGTCAGCCAAAGTTTGTAGTGTAGACATGGCCTAAGTCTTGTCTTACTATTCTTGCCTTTGGTCTCTTATAAGAAGTGGGCCTACATGTTTACCCTAATCGTGAGCTCAACTGTAAAAAGTGAGAGTGAGTTCATAAGATGTCACAATATCTCATAACAAGAAATGTTAATGGGAAAAGGTGAAGAAAGAAAGAAAGAAAGAAAGGTTCAAAGGAAAAGGCCTATTGACATAATTCAAGGACCGTGTTAAAAACATGCCTGGTAAACAAGAAAAATGTGGGACCGGAAATTAATGAATTAAAATTGGTGCATCAGATTAGGTCTAACTGATGGACAAAATAATGAGGGAATGGGCTATTCCACTCATCACTTCATTTTGGGGTCCTTAAAGACTTTGGGAGAAAAATTGGCTATCAAAGTGAGCTTCACCATCATGGCTGCCACCACCACCATCGCCTGGGACCCTGGACCTTCTTCATCCTATTCCTGAAAGATGTCCTGACCAGACCCAGGCCAGCTAGAGGGAGTCAGATTACATTGCCACCTCCACCAGCTCCAGCTAAATTTCAAATTCCACCTGAGATGTGAGACTTGGTCATACTCCACCCCCTCCTGTGTGTTCTTTTCCTTCCCTACATTTCCTTTCTTTACTATCCCTCTCCTTTTTCCTCCTGTCTGATAAGAGTCTTGTTCAGCCAGCCAAGACTGTATATTATGCAACACTGCTGTAAATCTGTGACCAGAAAGAGGTAGCTAAATGCAATGACCTAAACAGCCCGGTGCTGATACAAGTTTGTCAGGTTTTGGAGTGGCTGACAAGATCATGTGCTGTGTTTTTCCAGCAATGAAAGTCAACACCAGAGACATAATCTGCATTTCTTATCTTTGCTGTTCTTTTTCCTCTCCTTTTTTGTGTGTTTATCTTTTCTTAGGAAATTGGCTTGGACTTTTAACAACAGCAATAACAGCTCCAGCCTGTGTCAACTAACTTCTTCTCTTTTCCCCAAAAGGACAGGTATTACCATTGTTAGTAACATCTAAGAGACTGTCAAAAAAGGGGTTTTTCCTTCTAGAGATTCTCTCCAGCTAAAGGAAAAAAGAGATGTTGTTAAAATGAAAGCCTCACTTTATATTTTACATTTCAAATGCTTTAACCACTTTTTCTGCTTTTCCGGAATCTTTAATAACAGGTTAAAAAGATGTTTATTTGTGTATTTACCATGGTACTAAGCTGGCAAGGTCTCTGTATACACCAAACATGAAACTTTGTTTAATACTATTTAATGTGGGACAGTAACTCGGTTATGTTAACACCCTTGACGCTTTTAAATGCAGCATATAGGCCCAGTTAATACAACAGGCACTACTTCAGCTGAGGAAGGAGCCAGATTTCCTACCTGAACTGATGGCAGCCATATCAACCAGTCCAGCCTCCTAAATATACAGGAATATTCTTGGCTTTCCTTCTCCTCCTTTAAATCTTCTGAGTAAGTTTAGAATTTTGTTTCATCATATAATGAAAATTACTCTTGCTTTCCACCCTTCCTGCTATTTTCCTTGTATGTGTAAAGGAAGAGAAAACAACAAATATCAATGATCCTTTAAGGAGTTAAACTCTCAACCATAGACAAGGCCCTTACATTTCCTAAGCCCTAGACTCGGAGTGTATACCATTAGCCACAATTAAACACAACATGGTTCATGCACAAGAAGAGATGGCCATGAAGGACCAGAAATGTATGCCCTATTTTCTTCAGCACCAAAACCTGCAGTGTTCATACTCCATGGGTTGTGTGCACCTGGAGACAGGGCACACAGGAGGTGTGGTTTATGAAGCTGTACCTATGCTCCCCAAATCTCTTTTGCAAGTTCCTTTGTTGCAATTATTTATGCTCCTAGCATAAATCATCTCCACCTATAGGCGCTGACTCCGTGGGTGCTCCGGGGCTGGAGCACCCATGGGGAAAAATTGGTGGGTGCGCTGCATGCACCGGCAGCTCCCCGCCCTGCCCCCCCGCCCCAGCTCACCTACGCCTCCTCCCCTGAAAGCGCCGCATGCCCGCTTTTTCCCTCTAGCTCCCAGTGCTTGCGCCGCGAAACAGCTGTTTCGCGCAGCAAGTGCTGGGAGGGAGGGGGAAGGAGGGGGAATGTGGTGCGCTCGGGGAAGAGGCGGGGATGGGGTGGGGATTAGGGGAAGGAGTCTGATAGTGGCAGGGAGGGGGTGGAGTTGGGGCAGGGACTTTGGGGAAGGAGTTGGAATGGGGGGGGAAAGGGTGGAGTCGGGGCAGGGCCATGGGCGGGGGGTGTGAGCACCCACCGGTGCCGGGGAAAGTTGGTGCCTATGTCTACACCAGCAGCCATGCAGGGGATGGGCTTCCCTTTCTTGGCCCGCTTTAATCTTGCTATTGTTTAGGTCTGAATTCATTCATGGAAGTCCTAATCCTCCAAAGGTTTTCCTACTATAAACTATTACAAACTGCTTTATATTACTTTGCGGTTTTACCAGGTAAATCATATAAAATATTTGTCCGGTTTAGAACATTTATTTTGTACTTATAATTCCAAATACATGTTAAACCTACATATTATTTCTATAAGGCTTCAAAGGAAGGTTTTATATTGTTATGCAGAAAAGTGGTCATGGCTGCCCTCATGGAGGCCTGGTATCCAAAAACAATCACGGATCTCATTAAAGCCCCTGCATCTGCCACACCCTCTTTTAGGTAGAGCAGAAGGAACAATCAAGCCAGGGACTTTCCTGGTGCAAACCCAAGGGCCAGGATATCGATTGTAGGCAGAAAGCCAGGAGAAAACATGTGACTGATCCTGAGAAGGAGCAGAAAGACACAGCTTCCGGGGCACAGAACTTTAGAGTGGCAGACCTGTGGATTTTTGTGCTAGGAAACTGCCCGCTGTTTGTTTCTACTGAGTTCCAGGCCGCTGTGTACATTTTTGGTAAATAAGATTACACCAAGAAAATTCATGATTTGCATCACCAATTTCTCATCCTAATGGAAAAAATCTACTAGGCCCAGAATTTTGGCTAAACACTTGAGCTAGAAGGGCTGGCACTTAAATAAGATAAAAGGAGAATCTCTTTGAATGCATTCTGAAACATTTTAATGCGTTGATTAATTTTTAAAGTTTTTGTTTCTACAACAGTCACAAACTGAAGTGAAATATTAAACTTCCCTTACATTCTATTATTCTGTAGTCAAAACTAATCATGGATTGATTGTTAATAACATGTTTGTGGCATTCCCCAGGGTACAATCTGGACTGTTGAACAGCTATGTCCCCTTAATTGTCTAGCCTGGGGTGTCTCTTACATGACTATGCTGTCAGAATATCCACACCTGGCCTGCTCACACCTTCATCATACAAATTCACTCCCAGCTAAACACACAAGCACTTTAGCCAGTCACTCATGAATTGCACATGGGGGACACCCACAAATTCTTATTTCCAGACTTTCCCCTAGAAATTTGCATCTTGTACTGTCTAGCACACTACCGAACATTGCAAGCTCATAGAAAGTCTGTCATTTCATCAAAGGAAAATGATATATTCACCAGCTTTGCTTGTCCCAAATGGAGATTCCCACACACTAATCCAAACGCACTTGTTAATATAAAACAATAAGAGAAGTTTATTAACTACAGAAAGATAGATTTTAAGTGATTACAAGTACTAATGCATAGAAGTCAGAATTGGTTACGAAAGAAAATAAAAGAGTAATATGCAAGCTAATACCTAACGTAACAAGCCTTAAAAGCAAAGGTTTTATCTTACCATATGCTGCTGTAACTTTCACAGGCTGCATCTCCTCTCAGCCTGGGACCACTCCCCACTTACTTCAGTTCTTTGAGAGTTGTTAATGTCATGAGCAGAGAGACAGGAGGAGGGCAGGTGAAGTCAAGTGTTTTCTTGCCCCTCTATAACTCCATTTCTTGTGCTAGAAACATCCTTGCTGAGTCATGGTGACACATAGTCTGTTGTGGATGTGAGGTTTGAAATGTTGCTGTGATGCAATGTAAATTTCTTATTCACATCTTCCCATTGCTGGAGAATGACTGTGTGTCTTAACTTTGGAGCATGTTATAACAATGATTCATAGTGGAATCTAATAACTTCTCATACAATTTTGAGATACACATTTTACCAGGAGGACAATATTCAGCACTTTATGAGTTTTCAAATGATATCTCACAAGACATACTTTGTACAAAATCACACTTTGGAAAAGTGGTGAGCATAATAGTATAGACCATCACAATGTGTGATTATAAACATGTTATAGTATATCAGGAAACAAAGGAAAATTGCTCAATCAGTGATGTGAAAATCTGGGGATAAATTCATTTTGCGCAAACTTGAGTACCCAAAATAATCAAAGAAATTGAAAAAGTTGTGATCAAGAAACTAATAAAAATCCTTGGGCAGTTTGAAAATGGACTAAAAAAAAAGAAGTATTGACACTACTGATATGTAAAGGACCTTATGCAGTTTTAACTCTTACAAATTTAAATTTGAAGAGTAAGTTTCAGGAAAACAAATTACTGAATTACCATCACCAGTTGTGAACAAATTTCACATGCCCTAAATCCTGATAGAGAAAACAATTTTTCTTAGAGAAAAGCATGGCGCTAACAAATTGGGACATCTCTTAGGTCATTCCACCCAAGAAGTACCGATGTACAGCTTTTATAGAAGTCAGTGAGCTAGGATTCTCTTGTATTTTGTCTCTTGCATCTGCAAAATAGACTCCAAGAAGGAATCTCCAGCTCTCAAAGAAGAAGAATAGTCAGTCAAGAAATGTCTCTGGACGAGAGCATCTGTGAGGAAAACACCATGTTTAAGACACAAGAGAGCTACACTGAAAAAACAATACAGCACAGTTGCAGCAGCTGATGTGGTTAGACAAGTTTGTGGGTGTAATCAAGTTTCCACAAAGTACTACAAAGGGATTAGTTTGTCTTTATTCATAAATCATTCACCTGTATCTGGAACAGGTATTCTGACTCGGAGGAGGCAAATAGTAGTATTACTCAGAAGGTGAGGTTCTACTCTGGAATCCAGATCCTTTGTGCTGCTCTGGTTGCATGAAAAGGAGTTACATCTCCCCAGCCTTGTATTTCCCTGGTGTAGGGGAGACCCCCACTGGCATAGCCAGCTCTTGCATCCCCTGCCTCCCCATTACAGTTCCTGGCATAGGCAGCAAGCATATAGACATTGTGTTAGGGCAGCAATCCCCAACATAGGGAGTGTGTAAGGCACATTAGAAGTGTGACCAGAATAATAAGCTCCGGCTTTTCTTGAGTGGTGTAAAGGTCCTGGGGGGCCATAGTTAGCCAGCATATTGAGCAACAGCAGCTACTAGTCATAGTTGAGAATCTGGACCATAATTAATAATTGCTCTAGCTACATTCCAGTTCCATGAGGAATCTGAGGCCTTAGAAATCAGAGGACTTTGGCCCAAATCCACAAAGGGACTTGCGTATTGTGATGTTGTCACTGGATTATGGGTTGTTCTGCTCATGGTCTTTATCCATCTCTCCAACTAAATGATTGAATAATTAAGTATCAATTGGGCCAGAGAATGAGCAACGCTCTATAGTCAAGGGCAGTCACCTGAGAGGTGGGGAACCCTTGTTCAAATCCCTTCTCTATATCAGACAGAGGAGAGAATTGAACCATGGTTTCCCAAAGTCTGGGAGACTATCTAGCAACTGGGCTCTAGATTATAAGGGACTCCCCCTCCTCCCCCATCCCCAGCTGTTGTGTGGAGTTAGGTGCCCTCTGAGCAACCATACCAGATCAAGCCAAACATTCAAGATAGGGACTCCTTTGCCATCTTCCTCCAGTTTGTGGATCATGCTGGGGCTGAGGTGGGAGATAGGTGCCTGGGTGCCTAGCGTGAGGCAGCAATGCACATGTCCAGAAGCAGAATGGGAATTCCATAGGTGTCTAGGGAATTTTTACTGCAAAAGTTTAGGTGCCAAGTGAGTTTAGGTACCTACAGAGTTAGATGGCAGCACAGTGGGGATTTTGTGGTGCCTAACAATGAGATTTAGGCACTTCAGTCCCTTTGTGGATCTGGACCTTTAAGTCTAATGATCCTTTACTTTGCTGGTCATTTGAGCCCATGCTTTGTTTGCACTTACTAATGAAAGGGGGATCCACTGCACCAGTAATTAGAGACTCACATTTAAAAGTAGGGGTTCCGTTTAAATGTCCACTTGTGAACACTGGGTTACAAGATATAGAGTAAGTTCTATTCAATATTAAGCAAATAGAATAACTGAAGTGTTGAATACTGAAGCATTAGCTGAAATATACTGTACTAGCAGTCACATGTATTGGTAGTTATAGAAGAAGCTATTAATGTAATTTCTCTTTGTCTAATAATTAGGTAATTACTTTAAGGTCAAAGAATTCACACAAATTAGTAACTGATGTGGGGAAATGATGTTGGTAAGCTAGTTAAGACTTGTTAATTGTCAATTATTTTTCTGTATATTAAACTATCTCAAGGATGAACTAGTGTATCTAATGTATTCTGATCATTTGCTTCAGCGGTACCTTTTAAATTGCATTTGGACAAACACCACGGCACTCCAATGGTTTTTGTAGAAATGATCTCCACAGTAAGACACCCCAATTCTCCCTGTTATAACTTTTCTCTACAGGCACAAAACTGACGCTTTCAGTTGTGGATAATTGGTGGTTCAGAAATGTTATTCTCCCTACACTCTGCCATATCGTTTTACATATCAAACCCCGTTTTTCCACCAGAGGTGCTATATATGATACAATCATAGCAGAGTATGAATAATAGATAATAATAATCTTCCTTTACATAACACTTGTTTTCAAAACATTTCACAAACATCAGTTAATGCTTGCAAACACCCTTATGAAGTATTATTCTCATAGTAAGGCAGGAAGATTAAGTGACTTTCTCAAGGTCTCAGCATTAGATCCAGGATTAGAACACTAAGTTCCCATCTCCTAGTCTGGTGCTCAGAGCACTAGATCATGCCTTTCTCATTATGCAATTTTAAAAGAGAAATGATCAGATATAGAGGTGGAACTTGTGTAAAGTAATGTTACTTTCCCCAGCCTCCTGTACTCTCGGTCTCATTTCTCTCATCTGTAAAAAAAGAAGGTAATGATACATATCTATCTCACATAGGTATTTGTGAGACGAACATTATTTGAATGGGTCGGAAGATAAGGGTCTGATCCAAAGCCCACTGAGGGTATGTCTACAGCGCAGCGGATAGGTGTGATTCCCAGCCCAGGGGGACATAAACACATTAGCTCTGCTGGAGCTAACATGCTAAAAATAACAATGTGGCTATGGAGGCAGCTTGGGCTAACCACCCAAGTACAATCCTATCCAACACCTTGGGTACATATTTGGGTGGCTAAACCCTGGTCACGCTGCTATTTTTAGCATGTTAGCTGAAGCAGAGCTAGCATCTGTCTACCCACCCAAACTAGGACTCACAACTCCTATGTGTGTAGGAGAAGGGATAGCTCAGTGGTTTGAGCAGTGGCCTGCTAAACCTAGGGTTGGGAGTTCAATCCTTGAGGGGGCCACTTAGGGGTCTGGGGCAAAATCCGTACTTAGTCCTGCTAGTGAAGGCAGGGGGCTGGACTCCATGACCTTTCCAATTCTAGAAGATAGGATTTATTTATTTTTTTAAATTTATATCCTGAAGTGAATGGGAATTTTTCTATTAACTACACTGTATTTTGGATCAGGCCCTAAATGCAAAGAATTATTTTTATTTATTTTAATTAGAAATAATATGGAGATATAACCCTTGAAGATGTTCTGCCATAAAGGAATTTCTGTCAAGAAAGCTGGAAGCATCCCTCTCACCCTATTATACAGCATCAAAGCCATAGAGACAGTTTAGACATTAAGGGCTAAATCCACAAAAGAACTTAGGCTTTTTGACGCTCAGCATTGCAATGCCTAACATTTATCACCTAGAAGATCCCTGGAATTCAAAAAGCCTGAGTGAGGGGCTCAGGCTTCCTACACAATGACTAGAGATAGGCACCTAAGAATGGGATTCACAAAAGCCAGCATGCACTTAAATAAGTGGGGAGGAGGCTTTCCTAAGCCCCAAGTCCCTCAGAGTGCTCCTCACCTAACTCCACCGCCTCAGCTGCGAACCCTCTCCTGGAGTTAAGTGTCTCAGGGACGGTCTACACTACCCAGTTAGGTCAATATAAGGCATCTTAGACACTACAGCCTTCCTCCCACCGATGTAAGTGCCCATCTACACCGACATAATAATTCCACCTCCACGAGAGGCGTAAGGCTTATGTCAGTGTAGTTAGGTCAACGCAGTGTCTGTGTAGACCAATGGTCCCCAAATTGTGGGGAGGAAAGCTCGGGGGTGGCATGGTGGGCCTGGGCCAGCCCCCATGGAAGGCAAGGGAGTGCCACCCAGCCCCACTCACCCTCCAGCAGCGGTCCTTGCTCCCGATCCCTGCCCAGGGCTCCCCTCCCAGCCCTAGCCTCAGCCCCTGGCTGCGGCTCTGTTCCCAGCCCCCTTACCAGGGGCGCCATTTCAGATTTTTTGCAGGGGACAACTTTAACCGTGATTCCAAGGGCTATTTAGGCACCTGAAAATTCTAGGGTTTTTTTTTTCAGATAACTTAGAAATTAGCTGATAGGAGCACTGTATCTAATTCCTATATAAAAAAAGAGGATTTAATAAATATTAGACCCACTCAGCTCTAATATTAACATGTTCTCACATCTTGTGTCAAGTCACTTAAGTAACACTGGTTAGGTTTAAAATTTTAATTCTTTGTTACTAACTCTTGAATACAACAATTTAAACAATTGTAGAAAAATCTAGATTACTGATCTCCAGCCCCGCCTCTTCCGCCCAAGGTTCCGCCCCTTCCGGGGGCTGGAGTCAGCCCCTGTACTGGTAAGAATTTATTATTACTTTCACCCCTGCCCTTTAGGGTGCATTGGGGTCACATTTTGAAGCTTTTTCCACAGGCACGAGGACTAGAAACTTCATTTTTCTTTAAGAATGAAGGCTGAAATCATCACATCTCCACTTGACTCCAGGAGCTGGGGCTTTAAGGAAAACAATTATCATGAGACTCATGACAAAATCATGAGAGTTGGCAACACTGCTTTTACTTGTGTTTAAAGGCTAGTTACTTCCCAGAAGGCTCTTAAACACAACACTACAGTGACTGAGTTGCAGTTCTCACAGAATATTTAAAACCAAACACCAAGAAACGTCTATATTTTAAAGCTGAGAAAAAAACTGAGACTTCTGAGGTATATCAGGGTCACTGCAGGCAGGAAAGGAAAATAAACAGGCACAGGAACTCTGGACAGCTTTTCCTTTAGAAAAGAACATTGGAGGGTCAAATCTTCTAATCCTTAGTCAACTAAAACTTCTATTGCCATCAGTGCCTCCACTCAGAGATATAAACATCACAGTGACCATGTGATAACCTGTGTGGTCAATAACTATACACTTCATACTTAAATATCTGAGTCATCTTATCCAGAGTTACACATCTTATATGCATTGGCTCAGAGACTGTATTTTCCGGCATATTCTGAACAGTGCTGAACGGTGCCCAGTGAATAATGCAAATCATGACAATAATCGTCGACTTTATGGACTCTGTATATGCAGATTCTGTTCTTTGTTCTGGAATTGGCCTGAATACACCTGAAACCCTAAGAATTTGAGGCATAAACACATCTGATACTTATATGACATTTTCTCATTCCTTCCTTTTCTCAAACTCAGAACAAAAAATGACTGAACAAAAACGTTTTCAGTTAAAATGTAAGATTGCACAGAAGCCATTGCTGTACAACCCAGCATGGGGCAGAACCTACCACCCCGTGGGAGTTAAGTGAGCTTCTCTTATCTAATGCTCATTCTCCCTAACCTCTGTGCTGCTTGGCATGCTGTTAACTATGACATCCATCCTGGGACCATTTGCTGGCGTCTCAGAGTACTGGCTGCCTTGGTTTTGCTCCAGTCTACCAGAGTCCTCTTTTTTTGCAGCATGCAGCAGAGAGATAATGGATGGTCTGCTTGATAAGGAGCTAGCTTTGAAAGACCTGGGTTCTATCCCCCCCCCCCCCATGGACTTCCTGTCTGACCCCAGGCTAGTGCTTTAAGGACAGAATTTCAAAGGTTTTTAGGCACCCAAAGATGCAGCTAGATATCTAGTGGGGCTTACAAAGTACCAAACCTTTTAAGTGCATTTGAAAATCTCACTAAGTGCCTAAATACCTTTGAAAATCTGGCCCTTAGTCTGTGTGTGCCTCAGTGCCCCATTTGTACAATGGGGATACGAGCATTGCTCCACCTCACCGAGGGGCTAGGAGGAGAAATAGGTTTGACATTGTGAAACGCAGCCTCGGATACCATGGTGGTGGGGCCACATAAGTACCACATGTAGAGTGGAACTTCTCTATACTCTGCTAGCCCTTCCCTGGGTTTGACCCCTTCTTTTCACCTATGCCCCCAAATCTCCCCCTTTTCTGAATGTAACCTAGGCTCAGTGCTTTGTGTATTTTTTCTAAGTCCCCCTCTATACTCTTTCTAAGGCCTTCTCTACACTGGCAAGTTTCTGCAGCAAAGCAGCTTTCTGCGGTGTAACTCCCGAGGTGTACACACTGCCAAGCCACTTAGTGCGCAGAAACTGCGCAGATGCAGTGCTGTAAAAAAATCACCCCGATGAGAGGCGTACAGCTTTCCCGGCTCATAGCTGGGAGCTAAAGCCGGGGCGGCTTTGGATCTCCCTCCCAGCTGGGAACCGGAGCGAGAAGCTGGGTGGGCTTTAGACTCTGCTCCCAGCTGGCAGCTGGGGGAAGTTGAAATGAAACTAAATATCATTACAGTGTAGTAGCAGAAAGAAGCCTATTAGGTATTACATGCAAGATATTATTTCGGCAACGTCCAGAATGCACTAAATTGAAAGTAATTAAAATAATACGTCTGTGCTGCAATTCCCTGAGGACAAGATCTGTCCAGATTACAGGCCAGTTTACAGCCCCTTTGCCACTACAGAGCAGTGCACAAAGGCAATGGCAGACTTGTGAATCAGGACTTCTGTTCACTAAATCGTGAAGTATTGTAGGAGTATTCTTTAACATAATTACTCAAGAGCAACTCACAACCAGCAAATATTGTTTTAAAAAGGTAGCAGCAAAGATTAGCTAAGTCAACTGGTCTGTACAGAGTTTTGCAATGAAAACTATATAGCAAAGTGACTTTTTTGAGAAGCAGTAAGTATGCTGCTTCTATAGTTCACTTAGCTGTACTAGGAGAAAGGTGTGTTATTGTTTATACACTAGCTGCAAACTGTTTAATCATTACTATTTTGGTGAAGTAATACTTGAAAATAGCATAATATCACTCACTTCTATTTTAAAGTCACTAAGATCCAGATTCTGAATCAATAGGATAACACAGCTGCTCCTGGGAGTAGAATCTGGCCCCATGTCTGCATCCAAGAGAGAAAAATGAAGCAGTGGTTCAATTTCATACATTACTGAGCCAAATTTTGCAGTCCTGATTTAAACCCTGATATTGCCCAGCGCTGTGTGTGGACAGAGACCCCATTCAACCTTTCAGAGCCCCACTGTTTTTACTTATCCTTTGGCCTCAGGTTAAAACTTTCCAACTTGGAAGCCTGACGTTAATCTCATAAATCTATAGTTAGGCACCTTTGGCGTTATTTTCCGATTTGGTGAGCACTCAGCAGCTCCTACTTTGTTATTGTTAACTCATCAATTCTGTAAATCAGGCCACTTATTTAAGTGCCTAAATATGATGTAACAGGGGCCAGGGCTGTCCCCGGGGCTGATAATAAGTCACGGTGTAAAACACAAAGATGTTACACTCTGGAGTGCAATCCAGAGCAATGAAGAATTATGTCCTGCCCCACCTCACTTTCCCCCTTCCTTCCTTCCTGCCCCTGTGCCCCATCTCACCTCATTCCTGCCCCATCTCTCTTCCCACCTTGTTCCCGCCCCATGCCCCATCTCTCCCCCCGTCGGTCGGCCTGCCCAGGTGCCCCATTTCTCCCCATTGGGGGAACAGACCCTGAGCCCCGAGGCAGGGTGGTGGCCCGGCTGCTGCCAGGGGGTCTCGGCTATGCAGACGGAGAGCCCGGGAACAGGCTCTCCTGGGGAGCAGGACGCAGCACCGAGAGCCCGGCTGCGGCGACGCGGTCGGAGGCGGGAAGCTGCGCCCTACCGCCCCTGCCAGCGCGCAGCACCTTCCCTCCCCGTGCCCCTGGCAACCGCAGGGCGCAACCCCTTCCCCTAGCCCCGCCCGCTCATTTCGTCACATCGCACTAGGGGCCCGGAAGGCGTCAAGCCCCGCCCTCCGCTCCCTGCCATTGGCCAGTCCTCGATAGCGCCATCTCGGCCTAGCACCGCCGATTGGCCCGGAGCTGCTGGGGCACCGGGCGCGCGGCGCTTGCAAGAGGATGGAGGGAGCCGCTCATTAGCATAAACCCCGCCCCTCCTCCTTGTACCCCTGCTGCTTGGCTGCGAGCCGTGAAGTCCGTAGCCTAGGCAGCGGCGGCGTCCGGGGGAGAGGGCGAGCGGGAGGCCGGGCTCCATCCTCATCAGCGCGGGCGAGGACCGGCTCAGCCGCGGGGAGAGGGGCTTGGCCGGGCTGAGCGGGAGCCGCCACCCAGTGAGGGGCAGGGGAGCCACAGCCCAGCCAGGGTCCGTCGCCGGGCGCCCCATGCCAGGGAGCAGCTTACTGGGATCTGCTGGGGGCTTCTGGTGAGGGCGAAGAGAGAACGGCCAGAGGATTTCCCAAGGGCGGCACCAGCATATTTCTTTCGTCTCTGGATTCGGGGAGGAGCCCGTGTTCAACATGAGATGTAATAAGATTGGCTAGGTAACGGGAAGGGTCTCCCCTTCGTATAAATCCCCTCTGGTGGCTCCCGCTAGAAGCCTCAGTTCAGGCCCCATGTAATAATATGCCGGTCTAATTATTTTTTGTGGGGGAGAGCACCTGCTGCTGGAGACAAGAGACTGTGACCCCCAAAGGAGATATCGTAGCAAAAAAAACCCCCACCCCAGCCATGAATTTGACCCTCATGAACATCAGGCGTCAATAGCTGAGGCCAATGTTGTAGTCAGTTTGTAGAATTTAAGTCATTTGAGCTGCTGTAAATCTCTCTCTGGTTGTTTTAAGAGGAGATTTGTATTGAATTCATACCACTTTTTGGAGCATCCTTGTCTCTGGGCTGCCATGCCCCAGTAAAGCTGCAGTTGCTACCTTTTGCAGGGCTTTGTGAGAGAGTCTTGCTTCTCTGTTACCACATATATATTTTTAAGAGGATATTTGTATTTTTATGATTTTTATAGCTTGTGCAAAATCCCTTTTTCAGAGAACTTCAATCACAGTACAAGTGTTAAAGGGAACCACCGGCGACAGTTACTTGCTCTTGTCATAATGTGGACTTTTCTGGGCATCGCCTCCTTCATCTATGTGTATAAGAAATGTGGAGACTTGATGACTTATGTCAACAAAGAGGTGCTGCTGACTACGTTGATGTTTTTCTCTCTTGGTTTGCTCCTGTCTTATTGGTATCGTTCTGGGTGGCTAAAACAACAGCAGTGGGGGCAGCAGAAACAGTCCCACTTTGGGATGCTCTGTAGTGCTCTCTCAGCTTTGCCACTCATTGGTTTTTTCTGGGCCAAATCCACCCCTGGATCTCCACAGGCAGAGCAACCCAAATCCAGAAAGGTAAGTTCAGTTCAAACCTGGGAAATAGAATGGAGTCCTTTCACCGTTGTTTTTATATTAGGGCTCCTCTGTCAGTTTGAGGGAAAAGCAGCTAATGAAGGTTGGAGAGGATTTATCTTTGTGGTCCCCACCTAGGGATTTGTTAGATTTTTATTTCCGTTTTGGGTGACAAACTCATAGACGGAGCCTGTTTAATCAAGACACTAGGTTCTTGGGTTTCAAATTAAGTTTAAAGGTAAACCTTGGGTGAAATCTCCGTTATTACGTTGATTTGCAGTTTCTGTGTTTGTGTAATTTCCAGTAAAGTATTTTTCCCACATAGGAAACATCTTAAATTGTTAGTGCTGTGACATACATCAGCTTTCAGCATCTCTACATTTGAAAGAAAACCATTTATGTGGCAGACTAGAAAATTTTTTTGCAGATACATCTGATGAAATCCAAATAATTCTATAGATAATAGCAATAGTAATGAAATATCACACATATAGGGCTTTACATCTTCAAAGGCTTTTAGAACATTGGGCAGAATCTCTGAAGCAGACTGCCAGCTTTTCCTTGTCTGCCAGTGGTATGATAGCAGAAAGCTTTAGTTTGTGGAAGGAGCTCAGTAGGAGCCCCACCAGGGTCTCAAGCAGATGTACAGATTCAGTGCATCCTTTGAACTACAATAGTTGGACCCCCTTCCATATGCACTTTGGAGCAGAGCTGACTCTGTCTGATCCCCTGCACTAGAGATCATGACCTCATTGCTGCTGCAGCAATTCCCCTGGGACTTTCAGCTACTGTATTGTTTCTTATAAAGACTATACTCTGAGCCTCAGTTAATTTATTTTATATTTACTTCCCAGGTTTTATAATCATTTAAAGTAGCTATAAACATGGCACCCTGTTACCTAACAATCCTGTTTCACTTCTAGGTAGTTGTACTGATACAATCTAGCTTTTACTACAGTGAGCACTGCAGAGCTAATGGAGCTGTGTCAAAATGAGCTGGATTCCATTCTACTTTGTACGCCATTGACAGTTGTCATTTAAATTCTGACTGTAGAGTGTTTATTGCTGGGAGTGATGTAAAAAGCAGAAAATACTTGCGATTTTGAAAATTGCAGGTACAAACTGCAGCTCTGGTAGTCAAAAAATACTTTGCAGGTTTGCCAAGCGAGTTGTTGACAGAGAATAAGTAAGAAACTCTACCATCACATTTGTCATTTTTGTGCAATGTGAGGTATAATTGATTGGTAATTGCCAGGAAGGACTGGAACCTATTAGACCTGTTCATACACCACAGAAATTGATTAACCAGCATATATATAATTTGATGAATGACAGTACTTTGGGTTTCAATTGTAAGCAATATAAATAGTCAAATGATAGCACAGCATATATTTAAAGTTACCTAACACTTTTCATGATAAAACTCTGTTTTCAGTTATTTATAACTTTGTCAAATTGTAACTGTTTGGGCTGAAATTTTCCATTTTGGGTGCCTGCCTTGTTTGTTTTTTGTTTTGAGGGGAGATTTCAGCTAAAATGGTTCAGCCATTCTCAGAACAAGGTTGCGCAGAAATGCATCTTGACCATGTTAAAAGGATTTTTTTCTACTTTTGAGAAGTTATAAAGCCTCTGCTTTAGGGCAGGGACTTGAAATGTGGCAGGGAGGTTGCCTTCGTGTCAGGAATGTGCTTTTTGCCATCCCTGTGAAAATTCTCCCAAATCTGACCACGTTTATAATTGGCCTCAGAAAAATCTCTGTCTCCAGACCAGTGCTGTCCTGTCATCCATGGCCCTAATATGGCTCAGGACCCACTCCTCCAAACCCTTTATACTGAGCTTAATGCCTACGACCATGAATATGACACTTGTTACTGTTGAGTACCCCCATTGAATTCCAATGGGACTACTCACATCACTAGGCTCAATAATAACGGTTTGCAGGATTAGGGGAGTTGATATTCAGACCTAGACCTAGAAAAAAACTGTCTAATTTTTAAAGCCAAAAGATAATTCACCATCATTCAATTTTTATATTATATTGTCTATTATTATTTGTAAAATAAAGAGTATAAATGCTAGATATGTCACTTGCAGTTTTGTTGGTTTTAATTTCTACATAGGGTAAAAGAGGGGTAAACTCAAACACTGTGACAGAGACTGGTACAAATACAATATTAGCTCCTCAGTCTGATCCAGAGGTTATCATCGTGGGTTCAGGTGTACTTGGTTCTGCTTTGGCTGCAGTGCTGTCACGGGACGGAAGAAATGTGACAGTAGTAGAGAGGGATCTGAAGGAACCTGACAGGATAGTTGGAGAATTGTTACAACCTGGAGGATATAATGCTCTTAAAGAACTGGGTCTTGAAGGTAAGTAAATCTTAAAACTCAGATATTTTGTTGCAAAGGTATTTACTTGACAAGGACAAAAACCCCTTGTATCAAAGAAAAGCATGCTTACAAAGAAAATTTAAAAATACAACATATTCTGGACATATTTGGATTAAAGCTGCTTGTTCTTATGTTTCCTGTCCACCATTTTGAAAATGTCCCCTTCTGTGTTGTATGCATGTGATCGTTTGCTAAAGAAATAGAATATTCTTGGTGTAGAGGTCAATTTTTACAGACTAATGCGTATTCCTTGTTGTTCTTTATTCTTTCGCTAAAATATTGGGATTTGTTTTCCAGATTCAGTGGAAGGTCTTGATGCTCACATAGTAAATGGTTACATAATTCATGATCTAGAGAGCAAGTCAGAGGTTGAAATTCCTTTTCCAAACTCTGCAGATGGTCTGATGCAGAGTGGAAGAGCATTTCATCATGGGCGCTTCATCATGGGTCTCCGAAGGGCAGCCATGGCAGAACCCAAGTAAGACCGCTGGCTTAAAATTTTAATCAACATAGTATAACAATTTTAGGTCCTGCTCCTGCATCAGGATCCAATAGCACAGTTCCCTGCACCTCTGAGATGCTCCAGTCACTTCAGTGGAACTCTGCAAGGGTGCAAAGGTCTGCACTAGACAATCCTGATGCAGGAACTGAGCGTTAATAATTTTTTTTGCTTCAGTATGCACATAACATATTTTTGTAGATGTTTATAAGAGGTATATTAATTACACCATAATCAATTAAAAGAGCATGTAAGTAAGCAACTGTGCATTGGTCTTTGGGACATAATTTGGTCTTGGATTTATGGGAACACCAGTGTTCCCCAAATACATGCCACAGAATTAAAAAATGTGGTCCAATTGGCAGTCTGTGGGGAGGATCTTCCCCACAGGTTGATTCTGATTCAATGGGGAAACAGGCCTGTAATGCATAATGTATACTTTAATAAATTGGGTCAAAATGAGCCCTGCAACAAATGGTAGTAACTTGAATGGAGTTGCACTTGTGTACACCAGTGCTGATCTGGGCTATTTGCCAAAAACAGCCATGCTCTATCAGTGAATAATGCACAGAACTACCTGGATTGATCAGAGAAGCAAGTGGTAGAGCTGACTCATTTAATGATCAGGAATTGTAAATACCTGGAGTTATTCAGGAATAGCCACTGTGCTTTAAATTCACACCCCGCCTTAATCTTCATTAACTTTCAAGTATAGACAGACCCTAAGCATGTTGATCTTCCTGCTGATATGATTCATGATGCTGGAAAAGAAACTTGCCTTAGCAAGAATGAGGATAATTATGATCCTCTTTTCTCTACTCCTCCACCTTTTCCAATACTATATATATAAGTAAAATGGTTGGAAAAGAGCGATGAACACCTCCAGTAGTTTTGGTATTCTAGAGTCTTGAAGGCAACCCCTTCGGTCCTAAAAACATTTGTAACAAGCTTCTTTATATGATCACTGCCTTTATGTAAAAGGGGAGTTAAGAAACCCAAATGTTAAAGGAAAGTAAGGTCTTATTGCTTTATCATGCAACATACCACAATAAGCTATATATTTTTAAAAATAAGTATACAGGTATGGTATGAATCTTCGTTCTTTACTGAAAACCTGTTTGTTTCCATTAAATCTATTAGATTGGATGAATTAATTATTTTGAAATCATTTTTAAAATATCAATACTGCTAAGGTTGGTGCAAGCTGAGGTGATCTGCTGCATTTGTGATAATTACGAAAGTTTAAGATGCCTGGGCATACCTTTAATTTCAATGGGATTTGGGCACCTAACTCTTCTTAAAATCCTGGAAAATTCTGTTATATCTGCTTTACACATTTTTCTAGCAGAAATTTAGAAAAACTAGTATTTGTAACGAGTTCATTTCTTCCTTTCTTGGTTCATTTTGAATATATCCCACCTCTCCATGTACCAGGGAAGAGGAAGTTGAATATTTAATTATAGTTGGGAGATTTCAAACATTTGTAATTTTGAATGCCATGGAGTCTTACTTTTTCTCTCCGAATTCTTAAAAAATGTGTCATGGGGAGTGAAAGGTTAGTGTCACTACAAGTGAATATAGTCTTTTAACATGTACTAAGCAATAACTATTTATTTTCAGATGAATAAAAGTAAAATTACACACAGGGTAAAGGGGTGGTCCTTTATCAATATTATTACTGTTTATTTGTTTAGTTCTAACAATGTGCTTAGTGCTTCACTAGACTCAAAGATAGACACTCCCTGCCCTGAAGAGTTTAACCTAATAGACAGAGTCTGTAATTGAATCTGTCTAGGTGGATCCTTGCACCCATGTGAAACCCCTCTGATAATCCAGTTGTTGGCAATTCACTTGAGGAGCTACTTTTACTGTCATAAGGACTTACTTTAGTAGGTTTATGAACAACAGATGAGACCAAGTCATGCAAATATGGATTAATTTTGGTAATGTACACACCTTTATTTTGATGATAAAACTAAAAGTATATTTGCAGGGTAATATTGTTAAAGAAAATGATATTGAAAATCTTTTTCTAGGAAATAAAATTTATTTTAGTAATTTTATTAAAAGATGAAAGAATTAAAAAAAAAAAAAAAAAGCCAGACTTTTTTTTTATCTTCCTAATCTGAAACTCTAGCCCCATGAAAATGTGGTGGTTTTTCCCCCTTCTTCCCCCATACTTATAAGGAACATACAGTTATGTGTGAGATAATGGAGAAGGAAAGCCATGTGGTAACATAGCGACCTGGTCTACACAAGCATTCAAATTGAAATTGAGTGATTAAGTAAAATGAACATAATCAAAACCTATTAAAATCTCTCTTTAAAGAGAGGGAATATTGATTAAGTCCAGGCTGTGGTAGTTGCACTTTCGGCTGAGTGTACTTGATCAGAAGTCTGTCGCTGTCATGGATCCATTGAGGGGTAACTGGCTCACATTTGGCTTTACAAAGATTGTGAAGAGCACAGTAAGTTGGGAGAGAAGAGACAACATAATTAAAAATGGGGGATATATGGCTTTTGTTGGTGTTCTCAGAATGCACGATAGTCAGTCATGGACAGCCACGACAGCTGTTGCTCTAGACCCTAGCTCACCTCTGCAGTCAGGACATCATCTGGATGGTCTGGTTAGGTCCCTCTCCTTCACTGGTCTTTCTCAGGCTGAGGAGAGCTGGATGGGCCATCTCATCTCTTGCGGGTGCCATGCAGTGTAGCTGGGTTCAGGATATGGCAAAAAAACAAGAGAAGGAAGATAGTGGGGATCAGAAAGAGACACACGAGGGAGGGGAAGACAGAGCAAGATCTCAAAGGTATCAGGCTGGGGTCCTTGCTGGTGCAGCAGTGATGGTCAGGTGTTCCCACTGGTGTGTCAAGGTCTGCGTGTCACGATAAAAATCCTTCTGCTGCAGCCACGGTAGTGGCGATAGTCATCCTTCCTCCCCCATCTCTTTTTGTAGGGCCCCAAAAACAGATGATGGATGGAATAGCTCATCCCCCTCATTATTTTGTCCACCAGGTAGGCCTAATTTCTGGTCCTACATTCCTCTTTTTTGCCACACATGAGCTTAACACAGCCCTTGGGTGGTATCAGGATCTCTTTGTTTAAATTAATTCAGTCTTTCTGTCTCCTCCTTACATCTTTTCTTAAACAATTTTATATAATGGGTCATTGTGGCAATTCATGAACCTTTACTCATTTTTCACTAGTTAGGCTAACCACTAAAGTAGGCCTATTAGGCCCCAATTATTCCAACAGTGAAAAAATCACAACCCCTAGCTGACTTAGCTATGCCTGAAAACACTCTAATGTAGATGCAACTATACCAACAGAACAGTGCTCCTGTTGGCTTAGCTAATGTCATAGTGTGGCTATGCTGTCAATAGAACTCCTTATGGCAGCTTACACCGCGTACACTAGGGGGTTCTGCCTGCATAGCTATAGAGGCCAAGGCTCTGTAGTGTAGACCAGAGGTTCTCAACCTTTTTCTTTTCAAGTCTTTCCCCCCCACCCCCCATGCTATAAAAACTCCACAGCCCACCTGTGTCACAATAACTGGTTTTCTGGATATAAAAACCAGGACTGGCATTAGGGGGTACAAGCAGGACAGTTGGCTGGGGCCTCATGCCGTAGGGGCCCCTGCAAAGATACATTGCTCTGGCTTTGGCTTCAGCCTCGGGTGGTGGGACGCAGGGCCTGGGCTTCAACTCCACGTGGCAGCCCTGCTTGGCGACCCTCCTGAAACCTGCTCTCGGCTCCCCAGGGGGCTTGGACCCCTGATTGAGAACCACTGGTGTAGGCAAGCCCACAGACCCCAGTCTTGTAAAGGCTTCCATGTGTATTTTAAGTGATAGACTATGAAGTCAATGGGACTAATCACAGTGTATAAAGTTAAACCTATGTGGATGTCTTCGCAGGATTAGGGCCATAGCGTTCAGTGACACTTGGTCTTGGCCATTGATTTCAAGAAAATAGGAACCATTTAATACTGTGTCTGAAACTAGGCAGAACAATTTTATATGTGTAAATGAATGCTTTTTATATGCAGTAATGGGATCATGAACAACTTACATTCTCTATGTCATAAGTCAGTTTGAAACTATGGCCCTAAATATCCTTTTATTTTTTCCTGTACTTTTAAAAGTTCTGGTTTATTTCAGCACAAAATTCATTGAAGGGACTGTGTTACAACTGCTCGAGGAAGATGACTGTGTGGTGGGTGTTCAGTACAAGGATAAAGAAACTGGAGATATTAAGGTGAGACAACAGATTTCACTGTTCTTTGTGTTTAACTGTTCTATTGTATGGTCACAGATACAGCATTTAAGAAGATTTGGATATCTCAGAACATTAAAAAAAATGTGCATCAAGCATTGGAAAAATAAAGGGAGGTTTTGTGGCCATGTGGATAGAGGGCTGGACTGGGTCATGGTTTCAATTTCTGGTTCTGCCACTGGCCTGCTGGGTGATCTTGGCCAAGTCACTTCACTCCCTGTGCCTCTATTTCCCGATCTGTAAAGTGGGAATATATGGTGATTTGTAAAGCATTTTGATCTATCAGTGAAAAGTGCTATATAAAGGCTAGGTATTTTTATTCTTTTAAACAAGGAAATAGTGACTTCCACATATGGCAGTACAGGATAGTACATTACATTAAGAAATTTGTACAGTATCTTTATTAGGGATTGGGGGGAACAGTTTCGGTCACTTTCTAGTGCTGAAGATTTTCTTTTTCTTCAAATACAATCCATTTAACATTCCTGCAGTTTCAATTTCATTGTCTTTGCCTGAATATCAGGCTGGTCAGAAATTCAAAACCACATTCCTTTATACTTCGTTTACCAACTCTCCCTGACATGCCTAGCTTGAACACATTTTAATTATCATTCCAGCAGATGTCCATAACTCTTAATACACATCGTGTACATACAACACCCAGGAATATTAATGATCAGTGAGTTTTCAAATGTACCTCACAGGACATATTTTGTACAAAGATTTTTACAGTAGTGTGTAGGGTCTGAATACAGGGATGCTTAGTGTCACAGTCACTCTTCCATGATTATTTTAACCTCAAAACCAGTAAGTGGTTGAAAAATATAGGGCTTGGGGTGGTTTGTTGATATTAAATAATGTGGTATCCTAAAGCAAGTAGGAGATAGATTGCCAGTGATTTGGTCAGTAATTCCAGAATTAAATAAAAGTGGTGGTGGTGTGTTATCTGGACATTACATTCTCATCTTATTTTTTGTTTGTTCCTTTAAAAGAAAAATGAACTGAGGAATCTCAGCAGAAATCTTTTATTTATTTATCGGTGTGTTACTGTTGTAAAAGATGTTCCATTTTTGTTTTGCTTATTTATTTATATGTAGACTTTCAGATTCTTCAATAAAAAATAAATTAAAAGTCGAGAAGCATTTTCTTCTATAAGCTCCTCATCTTCTTAAATTGCTCATAATGTCTCAAAGTTCTTAAGGGGTTGAACTCTTCCATACTTTCTCCAATTCCAAAAGTGATTTATTGTGTTTTTCCCTTTAAAATTGAGAGAAATTAATTCAGCTATTTATATCTTAATATCAGATCTAAAATTATATAGGATCAACATATGATTAACAAGATACTTTATCCTTTTTATCTTTTTGAGATAAATATCACATTTTTATGTTGCAGGAATTACATGCACCTCTGACTGTTGTTGCTGATGGACTTTTCTCCAAGTTTAGGAAAAAATTGGTTTCCAACAAAGTTTCTGTTTCATCCCATTTTGTTGGCTGCATTTTGAAAGTAAGGACCTTGTATGTATAGTACAGAAAGACTGATGCCTAATAGCTGATGTATATTTTTCTCTCCAGATTCAATCATATCTCCCAGTAGCTGTAATGAGAGTTATGCGTATGAAATGAGAATTTATCCTTATGGAAGACATTTAGAAAACCTATGCTTTATTATTTTTTGTTATTCAACAAGTACTGACAGCAGTCTCTTGAATTATATTATTAAATGGCCTCCAAAGCATCTATTAGAAGAACAACATGCTTTAAAATATTTTAATAGGAGTTCCATTAACTTCTTTTTCATTTTGGCTTTGGGAATTATTGGACCATGGTAAGAATAGTGACATTAAAAATTGGATTGTGTGTTTTTACTCTTAAATTACTGGATTTGTCTACATGAAAAGTTTAGTGCACGGCAACCCAAGTATGAATCTCTAGCTCTAGCTTGCTGCACATTAACTGGCCATATGGACCGTGCTACTGTGCACTAAAAGTTCTGCAGTGTGCTTTGATGCACTCTCATTTTAAATGTACTGCAGAACTTTTAGTGCACAGTTGCAGGGTCCACATGGCCAATTAGTGTGTGGCAAGCTAGTGTGCTGTAGATTCACACCTTGGGTTACCATGCATTAACTTCCTGTATAGACAATCACACTGATGTGTACCCAGACTTAACACCATTTCTTATCTGGGGATATTATAGGTGTAATGTCAAATATAATACACGAGGTACAAATTCATACCAGCCCAAATTTTCAGAGTTCTCAAAACATTACCCCAAATTTTTCATTGAGTTCAGTGAAAGAAAGATTGGGCCCATAGTCCATACTGAGGACTAGTGCCCTTACTTGGTTTGAAAAAAAAAAAACCCTGGTTTTTATTTAACAATACTAAAATCACTTAAAAATATGTACTACTGATTATAACCCTGATTCAGCAAGGTACATAAGAACATACTTAACTTTAGTAGTCCCATTGACTACTCACATGCTTTAACGTTAAATACATATTTAAGTGCTTTGCTGAATTGGTGCCCATATGGAGTAGAAAGCGAAATTACACCTATAGGCATTTTGTCTCCTCATCTCTATTTTGTTCATTTAAACAAAATCTTAAATTGGCCACTTTACACATAAGAATTAATGAAGGATTTAATGAAATGTGTAGCTTAATATACAAATTAAAATGTATTGTAATAAAATATTCAGAATGTGCAAAGAAGTCAAATTATCATTGTTTTTGGAACTTTAGCACTTTCATTGCCCAACATGCAATCTTAATGTTAAATTAATGTGACTTGTTTTGCATTTAATACACTTTAAAGGATGTCAGGAAATGATTCAGCAAAAGAGCAACTTTTGACCCTTTTACTAATCAGTTTTTTCCTTCCTTTTTTTTAAAGGACTCACCACAGTTTAAAGCCAATCATGCTGAACTTGTTTTAGCTAATCCTAGTCCAGTCCTTATCTACCAGATTTCTTCAAATGAGACTCGAGTACTTGTTGATATTCGAGGGGAAATGCCAAAAAACATCAAAGAATACATGACTGAGAAAATTTATCCACAACTACCTGGTAAGACTATGAAGATTTGTGTATGTACTCTTTAGAATTATAATATATTATCCACCAGGGTGTGTGTGTGGGGGGGGAGGGGTTGGTTTGGTTTTGGCTTTGTTTTCAATTTGTTGCTGAATTGTCCATTTGAAAAGTCAGACATCTGATCATCTGATGGTATACATCTGATGGTATCAAGTTTTCAAATTAATTCCAGTTCTGCAGCTTCTGAAGAATTAATTTGCAAACTTGATACCATCAGATTAGGCCTGAATAAAGACTGGTAGTGGTTGGGTCATTACAAAACCTAATCTTAATTTCCCCGATACTAATTTCTCCCTACTGTTACTCACACCTTCTTGTCAACTGTCTGTAATGTGCCACTCTCCTACCACTTCAAAAGTTATTTTTCCTCCCTTGATATCCTGCTGTTAATTAGTTTCTCATTAGACTGACCTCACACTTGTTAAAGCAACCCCTATCCTTTCATGTATTTATACCTGCTCCTGTATTTTTCACTTCATGCATCCGATGAAGTGGGTTCTAGCCCACGAAAGCTTATGCCCAAATAAATTTGTTAGTCTCTAAGGTGCCACAAGGACTCCTCGTTGTTTTTGCTGATACAGACTAATACGGCTACCACTCTTAAATAGGATTGGTCCTAGGACTGACCCTTGGGGAACACCACTAGTAACCCCTCTCCATTCTGAAAATTTACCATTTATTCCTACCCTTTGTTCCCTGTCTTTTTTAACCAGTTCTCAATCCATGAAAGGATCTTCCCTCTTATCCCATGACAACTTAATTTACATAAGAGCCTTTGGTGAGGGACCTTGTCAAGGCTTTCTGGAAATCTAAGTACACTATGTCCACTGGATCCCCCTTGTCCACATATTTTTTGACCCCTTCAAAGAACTCTAATAGATTAGTAAGACATGATTTCCCTTTACATAAACCATGTTGACTTTTGCCCAACAATTTATGTTCTTCTAGGTGTCTGACAATTTGATTCTTTACTATTGTTTCAACTAATTTGCCCAGTACTGACGTTAGACTTACCGGTCTGTAATTGCCGGGATCACCTCTAGAGCCCTTTTTAAATATTGGTGTTACATTAGCTATCTTCCAGTCATTGAGTACAGAAGCTGATTTTAAAGGACAGGTTACAAACCATAGTTAATAGTTCCGCAATTTCACATTTGAGTTCTTTCAGAACTCTTGGGTGAATGCCATCTGGTCCCGGTGACTTGTTACTGTTAAGCTTATCAAATAATTCCTAAACCTCCTCTAATGACACTTCAGTCTGTGACAATTCCTCAGATTTGTCACCTACAAAGGACGGCTCAGGTTTGGGAATCTCCCTAACATCCTCAGCCATGAAGACTGAAGCAAAGAATTCATTTAGTTTCTCCGCAATGACTTCATCGTCTTTAAGTGCTCCTTTTGTATCTTGATCGTCCAGAGGCCCCACTGGTTGTTTAGCCAGCTTCCTGCTTCTGATGTACTTAAAAAACATTTTGTTATTACCTTTTAAGTTTTTGGTGAAATTGAAGGACTACTAACTGTAGTCTGTAACCTATCATTTAAATCAGCTTCTGTACCAAATGACTGGAGGATAGCTAATGTGACACCAATTTTTAAAAAGGGCTTCAGAGGTGACCCCGGCAATTACAGGCTGATAAACCTGACTTCCGTACCGGGCAAACTGGTTGAAAGTATAGTAAGGAACAAAATTGTCAGACACAGAGATGAACATAATTTGTTGGGTAAGAGTCAACGTGGTTTTTTGTAAAGGGAAATCATGCCTCAACAATCTACTAGAATTCTTTGAGGGGGTCAACAAGCATGTGGACAAGAGGGATCCAGTGGATATAGTGTATTTAGATTTTTAGAGAGCCTTTGAAAAGGTCTCTCACCAAAAGCTCTTAAGCAAAGTAAGCAGTTATGGAATAAGAGGGAAGGTCTCTCATGGATTGGTAACTGGTTAAAAGATAGGAAACAAAGGGTAGGAATAAATGGTCCATTTTCAAAATGGAGAGAGGTAATTAGTGGTGTCGGTCTGTACTGGGACCAGTCCTATTCAACATATTCATAAATGATCTGGAAAAAGGGGTAAACAGTGAGGTGGCAGAATGTGCAGATGATACAAAACTACTCAAGATAGTTAAGTCCCAGGCAGAC
The DNA here is from genome assembly GCF_002925995.2 of Terrapene triunguis. Lineage (NCBI taxonomy): Eukaryota > Metazoa > Chordata > Testudines > Emydidae > Terrapene > Terrapene triunguis. The sequence goes on from NW_020664409.1 coordinate 94,604,227, forward strand.
TGTGAAGAGCTACAAAAGGATCTCTCAAAACTGGGTGACTGGGCAACAAAATGGCAGATAAAATTCAATGTTGATCAATGCAAAGTAATGCACATTGGAAAACATAATCCCAACTATACATCTAAAAGGATGGGGGCTAAATTAGCTGTTACCACTCAAGAAAGATCTTGGAGTCATTGTGGATAATTCTCTCAAAACATCCACTCAATGTGTGCATTGTGTGGAGCGGCTGCTGTATGAGGAGAGATTAATAAGACTGGGACTTTTCAGCTTGGAAAAGAGACGACTAATGGGGGGATATGGTAGAGGTCTATAAAATCATGACAGGTGTGGAGAAAGTAAATAAGGAAGTGTTATTTACTCCTTCTCATAACACAAGAACTAGGAGTCACCAAATGAAATTAATAGGCAGCAGATTTAAAACAAACAAAAGGAAGTATTTTTTCCACACAACGCACAGTCAACTTTTGGAACTCTTTGCCAGAGGATGTTGTGAAGGCCAAGACTATAACCGGGTCCAAAAAGAACTAGATAAATTCATGGAGGATAGGTCCATCAATGGCTATTAGCCAGGATGGGAGGGATGGTGTCCCTAGCCTCTGTTTGCCAGAAGCTGGGAATGGGCAACAGGGGATGGATCACTTGATGATTACCTGTTCTGTACATTTTCTCTGGGGCACCTGCATTGCCTACTGTCAGAAGACAGGATACTGGGCTAGATGGACCTTTGGTCTGACCCAGTATGGCCGTTCTTATGTTCTTACGTTCAATGTGGAATTGAAATGTATTAAGGGTGCAGATTTAAGTGGTTTTCTCATTTAAATAGTTGGGGAAATCCTAAAATATGCAGAAATGGACCACATATATCTAGAGACAGATTAGGCTGCTGCTGGGGAAGGTAGAGCAGGAATAATTTTATCAGTCTCCCTGAAATGGGTCTTTTTTTGGCTAATTTGAAAATTATTTTGAGTGACCATATTGAAGGAGGCAACTCACTGTGCCCTTTCTTTGCCTGTCTTAGAGTTTCACTGATGTTTTGCCATGGTAACTGTTCTAGGTCCTGATCCTGCATTACCAAAGTTATTGTGAGTTTTGTCACTGATTTTTAATGGGAACATGGTAAGGTCATTTGAAAACAACAGCTAAATGTACAAGTTTAGTGTGCTCATTCTGATTAAAATGCCAGAATTATTGTTTGTTCTTTTCAATTTTCCTCCCCTCTGCAAACTAAGTGCCTGATGCTGCAAGCATTATATGTGATGAGCTCCAATTTACGTTCACACTTGGGTATGGATCCTACGAGGTGCCGAGCATCCTGTACTCCCAATGAAAGTCAGCTGCAATTGAGGGCACTCAGGATATCGCAGGATTGAGCCATTGTAGAGTTTGCAGCATTGAACCCTCATTTTATGTTACTGATAGATACCATAACATCAAACAGTAGTTTGTTCAGTTTACATATGTAACACAGGCAATTCCGAAGGGTTACATCTCTGAGAACTGGTTATGAGTAGTTCTGTGCAAATTATTTGACTTGATTTTCATATATGTAATATAACTAAATAGAGTTTCCTTACTGCAGAGCACCTAAAGGAACCGTTCCTAATAGCAGTTCAAAATGATCGTTTGAGGACCATGCCAGCAAGCTTCCTACCTCCATCACCTGTTAACAAACAAGGTAGAGTAAGAACAAAAATATTTAAAAGTATAGGATTAATGACCATTAAACAAATTTAGAAATATTTTTGTTTGTTGTCAGTGCTACTGTCCCTGTCAAGTTTGTTTTATCTTTTGTGAAAATGGTACTTTAAAAAAACATTCCTGTGTGTGTTTGGCGCCTATAAACAGCATATTGTTCGTGACCCTAGAATTAAGGTTGTTGGTTGGTCCATTTTAAACCCTTATTTTAAAACATGCATTTTTTTTTTAAAGTCAGTTTCAGGCTGATGGTTTTTCATGCTTGTTATCTGTCAAAAGTGGCTTATTTTTTAAAGGAAAGTATAAAGAAATGTTTATAACTTCTTCTTGAGCTGTGTGTTAAAAAAAACAAAACATTTCCAAGCTTTAAGTTGTTCAGATGCATTTTACACTGTGATTTTTAAACTGCTGTGTGGAATCTATGTAGTTTTCAAGCTGCAATGCTTTCTTTGCTAAGGCTTAGCAAATTTGATAGAGAGAGAAAAATTTTGATTTCTAAAATGGAGTACTTGGCATGTGTTCTATGCCATTATTTTTTTTTTTCTCCCATCTAGGCGTTCTTCTTTTGGGAGATGCATATAATATGAGGCACCCTCTGACAGGTGGAGGAATGAGTGTTGTTTTGAATGATATTAAAATATGGAGAAACTTGCTCCAGGATATTCCAGATCTTTATGAGGATTCTGCTATTCTTCAGGTGAGACATTATTTTGACGATAGAATTATAATTGTGCTTTTTGGGTAGGGTTGCCAACGTATTTCAAAAATAAGGGACTGTTTTCTTAGCACATCTGCCCCACCTCTTCTCCTAATGTTGCAAGTTGCTCTGCCCCACCTCTTCTCCTAATGTTGCTGTCGTTAATAATAATAATTAATAAATAAGCAGTACTCACCCACATTCTCCTGAGGTATTTCTTGCTGCTTTTGTTGTACAGACATGAAGAAATAAAGGATGGCCCTTCTAATAAGGGACTATTGGCAACCCTATTTCCGGGACATGCCTAGGCTTGTGTTTATGCAGTTTCTGTCAGTTACTTAATATTTCTTCCAACTTGGGGGTAGGGCAGTTAGTAGTTCTTTGCCCACCTAGTCAAAGCTATTTTTACATGTTATTGTGAATCATTAAACTGCTGTGGATGGCGGGAGGGGTAAAATGGGGCCCAACTGGGGCCATCCCTCCCTCCCTGTCTAGATTCAGAACCGTGCAGGGCAGACACTCCCTCCCCCATCCACTCTGAGGAAATTGAGACCCAGGTGGTGCCTCTGTTCCCCGCTCTTGCTTCTTGCTATGTGGCATTTGGGTGGGAGTGGGGAAGAAACTGCAGAGAGGAACCAGCCAGAGACTCTAGCTGGTAGGAGCAGTTGCAGAAGAAGCCAAATCAAGGACCTTTTGGACACTTAGAGAAGTTTCTAAAATTTTGACTGGACTTTTTCTGCCCTGTGGTAATTGGCTGTTTGCTCCATCCTTTCCCCTTCTCCTCCCTCAGTGTCTTCACCTCAGCAATGCTCTGTACCTGCCCCTCTTACGGTTTTCCTTTGCCCTTCACCCTTCTTCCTTCAGCATCTCCTCTCCCTTTATTTTTTCCATTTTTAGCTTCTCCCCTCCTAACCAAACCCACCGCAAAACAATTGTGGCACTAACTTGAAGTTTGCCGCCATCACATTGTTCACTCTGTTTATGTGAAAAGCAACAAAGATTCCTGTGGCACCTTAAAGACTAACAGATGTATTGGAGCATAAGCTTTCATGGGTGAATGCCCACTTAATCAGACACATGTGTTATATCCCATTTCCCCATCCTGTTTTTGTCTTGTCTATTTAGATTGCAAGCTCCTTGGGGCAGGGATTGTCTGTGTTTGTACAGTGCCTTGCACAATGGAGCCTCATTTGGGATTGGTCTTTAGGCACTGCTGTAATAAACATGATTAATAATTTATTTTGCCAGCATCCTTTATTTGCCACTTTATGCTGTGATCCAGTCAGATCTCACCAGCTAAGGGCTTGTGTATATGGTGGGGTAATGAGCTCCACAGGAGTGAGATTTCTAAAGCACACTAAGGTGTTGCACATTAATTGGTCTCTGTAGACCCTATTGGTGCACACTAAAGGTCCCCGAGTGTGCTTTAACATAGTACTGTTTCAGGCAGCACTATGGTTAACCACACCAGCAGAATCTACACAGACCCATTTGTGTGGTTTAACAATCACACCCCTGTAGAAGGTCTTACCCCACATGTAAGGGGTATATTTTTCAAAGTGTTCATGGGTATATTTTTCAAAAGTGACAGGTACTTCAGAGCTTAAATCCCATTGATTTTCAAAGTCGCTAGTTACCAAGGTGCTTTTGAAACTTTTACCCTACATCTCTAAATACGCTCTTCAGTATCAGTTGAATGTGATATTCTTCTTCACTTCTTCCTAAACTGTTGTTATGCACAATATTGTTTTCAGTTCAGAAAAATGTACACAAATTGGGTCCAGAAAGAGTAAAAGAGTACCTTTAGAGGAAAGAATCAAAAAATGATGGTGGGCATAGTTCTACTATTTTGAAAGTGTCTACCATTTTAAGCTATACATTCCCTATCTATATAAAGACTAATCCAAAGCCTATTGAAGTCAATTGAAAGACTCCATCGATTTCAGTGGGCTCTGAAATAGGTTTATAAGAGGGAAATTATATTAAAAATAGTAGACTCATTCAAAACAGTACAAAATTTTTAGAGTGGCCAATTAAACAATGTTTAGTTTGGCAAATCAATGTGTAAAAGAGGGAAGAATAAGAGTTTACAAATATTTGGAGGGTGTAAATACCCAGGATGGAGAGCAATTATTTAGATGGAAAAGGGGGGTATAACTGGGAGGAATAGATGAATATCTTAAAAAAAACGTGTGTATACTATATGATATAGTCTTCCAAGGAAATAATGACAGCCCCATTAGTTAAAACAGGGTAGGCAACCTTTCAGAAGTGGTGTGCCAAGTCTTCATTTATTCACTTTAATTTAAGGTTTCGCGTGCCGGTAATACATGTTAACGTTTTTTAGAAGGTCTCTCTCTCTATAAGTCTGGGGGGGGGTGGAGGTGCAGGGCAGAAGGCTGGGTTTTGGGGGTGACTCGAGGTCAGGGCAGAGGGCTGGGTGTGTGTGGAGGTGCAGGGCAGAAGGCTGGGTGTTGGGGGGAGGTCAGGGGAGAAGGCTGGGGGTGCAGGGCAGAAGGCTGGGTGTTGTGGGGAGGTCAGGGCAGAAGGCTGGGTGTGTGGGGGGGGTGCAGGGCAGAAGGCTGGGGTGCTCGGCTCGTGGGGGTGCTCCCAGCCCCCTGCCCTGAGTGGCTCATGGCAGGGGGCTGGAAGGGATATGCCCTGTTCCACCCCCTTTCCCCAGGCTCTGTCCCTACCTCTCTCTGCCTGCTCTACAGAGCAGCGAGCACGCTGCGCTCGGCTCTGCTCCGCTCCCCCTCCCCCTCGCAAGGGCCATCGTGGGCAGGAGAGGGAGGAGGAGGGGAAGAGGGGCCGGAATGCACCAAGCTGTGGGAAGAAGCGGGGGAGGAGGGAAACTTGGCTGCCGCAGGACCAAGCTTCTGCCTCCTGCCCCGGCAGGGGAGAGCAGTGGGCAGGGGGGGCTGAGTGGGGCTGGGGGCCGGGACCTTGGCAGCGTGCCGTGTTTGGCACGC
>NW_020664409.1:94609993-94631949 GCF_002925995.2 Terrapene triunguis
GGGGGCCGGGCCCCCCCCCCACTGCTCTCCCCTGCCGGGGCAGGAGGCAGAAGCTTGGTCCTGCGGCAGCCAAGCTTCCCTCCTCCCCCGCTTCTTCCCCCAGCGTGGCGCTTTCCGGCCCCTCCTCCTCCTCCTCCTCCTCTCACCGGGCAGGCAGCGTGCCTCTCAAAATTGGCTCGGGTGCCGTGTTTGGCACGTGTGCCGTAGGTTGCCGACCCCTGAGTTAGAACGTTCTTCCTGTTACTTCTCTATTTTTAAGAGATACTATAAGGGTTGGCAGGGGGATGGTCTTTATGATGTAACAGGTCTCTTCCATATCAAAGTTCCATGACTTTATTATCCTAATGGCTACAGCAGAATGGGGGAAGAGGAGATCTAATTGGCTTTTAAACAGGCTGATGTCAATATTATAGTTGACAGATTTTGATCTTTAAATAGAAAAAGTGTACAAAATCTGTAGGAAGATAATGCAGCAGCACCAGTATAACTTTGAAAAGGAAGTCATTCCTATACCTTTTTAGAAGGAAAAGAGTATTTTCCTGTGCCCTGATATAAAGATTTTTTTTTTTACCTTTACAGGCAAAAAAGACATTTTACTGGTCAAGAAAAAAGTCTCATTCTTTTGTAGTGAATGTTCTTGCTCAGGCCCTTTATGAACTGTTTGCTGCCAGAGATGGTAAGAACATTTAAGAGACCTTTTGTAATTAATTGCAACTTATTAAATAAGTACACTCTCTGTGTGTTTTCATGCATGAGCATGTATTGCATACTTGTCACTGTTAGACTATGCCTCCAAAACTGTGAGTAGTGCTGGTGTCTGGTGTGAGCTGACATTTTGCTGATAATATCTTAGCAAACAGCCCAGGGACAATTGGTATAAGGAATTCCATTTAAAAAAACACATTTGTGGTGCCTGAATGTAGTACTCACAGACTAGTAAGTGTTTTGTAAGATTATTCTTTACTTAAATAGTAAGGCCCGATCCAAAGCCCATTGAAATCAATGGAATGACTCCCATTAACTTCAGTGGACTTTGGATCAAAGCTTTATTTGGTTTTAGGTGGTTTTAGTAGTTACTGAAGATATTTTAAATTCCTTTTCTAGATTCCTTGCATCAGCTAAGGCAAGCATGTTTCCATTACTTCAAACTTGGGGGAGAGTGTGTTTCGGGTCCAGTTGGATTGCTATCTGTGTAAGTTATATAAAATATCGAAACACCTACTGTACTGTATCAGGAACTAGCATATACCATAGTTAATGGATTGCGGTCCACTAATGCAGACCCTTGCTCACCCTGAGTCGGCAACTGCATGGGGAGAAGGGTCCACACTAGCAAACCTCCTTAGGATTGGTCCTTATTTTGTTTTATGCCTTTCATATAAAGTGTGTCCCAAAATGCTGAACAGTTAGAAGATTCCACTAAAACAGTTTGGAGAGGAAGTAAGATACGTGGGCACGAGAGTTTCAGTGAGACAAAGAGGTTCAGGATGGCTGAAGACTTGATGATAGCTGACACAATTCATTCACCAAGAGCTGAGTTTATGTAAAGCTACAGAAGATGTCAGTTCTAGATGAGTGGAGGGAACAGGGATGGGAGCAGAGAGAGGCAAGTTCTTTGAAGAAGGTTGGTGTGAGTCTGGATGGTTTTTAAAAATGGGACAGTTTTGAACTGTACCCTGAAATGGATAAAACAATAGACGGTGCTTCTTTGAGCATGTGAGAAAGAGGGCTGCTGCATTCCTCACTCAGTGGAGTCAAGAGAACTGGACCTATGGAGGCTATCGAGAAGGGAGTTGAAATAATCCAGATGGGAAGTGATAAAGGCAGGGATGAGGACTGCAGCAGAAATGGAGCTGAGGCAATGGTGTATCAGGGTAATGATGTAGGAGGAATTGCTTAGCACACAGCAGCTCCAAGTTATGCCAAATTCTTCCACTGTAGACAGCAGGGCTGGGATTGTTTAGATCAAACAGATGTTAGTAGTGTGCTCACAAAAATCTATTGAATTAATATGTAAGACTGAAAATTCTATAGCGCTTCAAATTTCTCTTTATTAATGTGTTTTTTCTCTTCTGTCTGTACAGCTTATCTCCTAAACCAATGGTACTGATTGGCCACTTCTTTGCTGTTGCGCTATATGCTGTTTATTTTTGCTTTAAATCAGAGTCCTGGGTCATGAAGCCACGCGCATTTTTCAGTAGCGGTGCTGTACTTTACCGGGCTTGCTCTGTAATATTTCCACTCATTTGCTCCGAAATGAAGTATATAATCTATTAAATATTAGAGGGAAATGAATGGAGGAAGAATATGTGAAACTCACCAAGCCTTTACAGTCTTTTGGACAGGTACTGTTCAACACTGTATGATGATCACCTCTGTTTAAAGTGCAACCCCCTGTTCAGGATTTGGCTTAATTTTATTCTTGTGGGTATATGTACATATGTAAATATATGTTCCTTTACCATATAAATTTAAAAATGACTTAACTGTTTCCAAGGACCATAATTAACTGTTAACATATGGTAGAAAAGTGCCACTTCTGGCAGAGGACAATTTCCTCACTTTATCCATTGCATAGAATGCACCAATAATGTTGATGATGTTTATAAAATGAAAAGTGAACAGTTTAAGTCATTTGCTGCTGCATCCTTCATTGTTTCCATGGATTGTTTGTTTTCTTTATTACTGTGAAATATTGTAAGAAAATTTTCATTTATTTCATTAAAAGTCTTTGCCTCTATTTTATTTCAGTTGCAATTCAAATAGCAATCTACTGACACTTAAAAGGACACTGTCAAGGGGTTTCGGGTTAAAAAGTTACCATATATTTAAACTTCATTACTGTTGCAAATGTCATCCTCTATTAAGTAGCTAATTTAAAAAAATCATTCTCTTCACCAGAATTACTTTATACAAGAGGTTCCAGATCAGAATTTGTTTAACAACTCTGTATTTCATTCAAGCTACCTTCTTCCAGTTCCACAGTCTCACTTTATTTAAAAGACTTACCTTTCATTTTGCTTGTGCAACAGAAGTTAACAGATACCAACCATTTAACAGAAGTATAGCCACAAGTTGTACATATCAAAAAAAATTCAGTCGGGAGCTATTCCAAGTGGATATTAAAAATAGTAGTAAAGATTATTTAAAAACTCATGAAAAAGACTTCAAAAGTGTCCTTCTTAATACTTGGTTTTTGTTTTTCCTCTACAAGTTATTGCATGTGACCAAAAAAATGTAATGCCTTTTATTGACAATATTCCTCTCAATGTTACCTTTAGTAATGTCCTTTCCTCTGCTGTGTATTTTTGTTTTGTCCCTACCTTTCCTTTGATTGTATTATGTAATACTGGATGGCTCTTTCCTTTTGGCTCACCCAAAAACCCTTATATCAGCACAGCCAACAGGTTGGAAAGTAATGACAGATCACTCTTTTTTTCCTCTACAATTTACAAAAATTTGAATATGTATCTTTAAAAAAAAATGACAGATTACATAGCTGTATATAAACATAATCAACTTTTCTGTTGGACTGTGAAAAATATTTATGGAGAGACTTTTAATACTTTATTTGATAAATATTTCAAATGATCTTTTTTCCAGTGAAAACAGAAATATGTATATTTTTCTAACCAATATCACTCTTCATACCCTATTGAAATTAAACATTGCTACTTTAATAACTGATAACTTTACTCAAAGGGAAAACAGTAATATTTTCAAATACCATTATATATAAAAATTAAACAATGCCACTTTAAGGGTATTCAAAGTTTGCAGCATTTATATTTAAAGTGTTTTCATAATTTGTGGAGTCTAATTTTTGAAATATTATGGATTAGTTTAATGTATTCTTAATGTATGTTTTATATTTAAATATTATTTGCAATCAGTCTCCTGTAAACCGGGGTTAAAGATCCTGAGCCAAATATGCACCCCCAGCTAACTAACTTAAATAAAGTTATGATACTTATTGTTCATTTGTAGATTTGTCACTTTCTCTGGGTAATGAATGTTGTAAGGCCCTGATTTAGCAGGCACCACTAACATGCTTAAAGTTACACATGTGTTTAAGTACCTTTCTGAGTCTGGGTCTAAGGACGGATACTGAAGGACAAATACTACTCATTAGAGTTTGTAATAGGAGAACAGTAAATCCTGTGTGTGCTTGTGTTGAAGAGCAACTTGCAAATGTAACTTGATTAAATGGACATATAATTTGTCTACAGAACAAGATACAAAACATTTCTCAACAAACATGATAAGGTGTTGAACTGGGATCTTTTTAAAATACATAACAGTGACATAGACCCCAGTGTGCTACTAAAACTACAAGCACCACATAGCATCCCGCTGCCACTTGAAAGTAAAAGCTGAACTTATTTGCATGGTTATATTAAATAATAATATATGGAGATATACCTATCTCATAGAACTGGAAGGGACCCTGAAAGGTCATTGAGTCCAGCCCCCTGCCTTCACTAGCAGGACCAATTTTGCCCCAGATCCCTAAGTGGCCCCCTTAAGAATTGAACTCACAACCCTGTGAGGCCAATGCGCAAACCACTGAGCTATCCCCCCCCCTAAAATAAAGAGTTCAGCAAATTCAGGCTAAACAATGTAGTTGCTACAATAAAGGTTCGTATAAATAAAAGGTTTCGAGTTAGATCATCAAATACTAGAACTATCCTATGAGAAAAGTGGAAGAGGTCTTATCTAGATTTCAAAATGCAAGAGTGATTTCAGTTTTGCATGCAATTTTGACTTGATACAGAAAGGGCATAACTCTGCACTTTCAGCTCCCCTTTTTGAAGCTACGTGTTGCATTTAAGCAGTCACTCGTGGCCTAACTTTTCTCCCATTGAAGTAAATGGAAGTTTTACTACAAGGATGAGCTCCACCCACACTCAAACCTGCGCACAGGAAACTCCCCTTTAAGCATGGTATCCCCCATCAAGGGGCACCAGGGACCCATACTGCCCTACCCCTCCTTCTCCTGAGCACTTTGGAAAATCCAACTTGTTGGATGAAATCCTGGCCCCATTGAAGGCAATATGAGTTTTGCCATTGCCTTCAACAGGATCAGGATTTTTCACCCTGTAGGTTTAACCAAAATCCTTTCAGAATTGCCAAAGCACCTGAGGGGTATCAGGCTGAAACTCATACCAGCGTCTTTCTCTCGGGCCTGAGGATTTTAAATCACATCAGGATCTTCTGAGGCAAATGGCTTCAATCTTGGGCATTCGGGCTGAGTTTGTGCAGGAAAATACACACAAGTTGATGAACATTCTGCAGTCCTTGGCCCCAGAAAAGGTAGCTCTCCCTATAAATAAAGTACTATTGGAACCCGCTGTGACGGGTTGGATCACAGAACCCCCCTTGGGAGCTGCCACCTGATGTGCCAAGACCACCTCTGCCCCCGCTTTCCTGCCCTGTCAGCTTGGGACTTCAGTGCCCTGCCTGGTTTGAGCCAGACTCACTAGCCTGCTGCAAACTCAGACCCAGGTCTGAATCACGTCCCCTAACAGGTGTAGGCTTACCTGAAAGCAGCTAATAGACGTGTTCTTGTCTTTAACACTCAGATGCCCAACTCCCAATGGGGTCCAAACCCCAAATAAATCTGTTTTACCCTGTATAAATTGTTCGCCCTCTATAACACTGATAGAGAGATAGGCACAGCTGTTTGCCCACCCAGGTATTAACACATACTCTGAGTTAATTAATAAGTAAAAAGTGATTTTATTAAATACAGAAAGTAGGATTCAAGTGGTTCCAAGTAGTAACAGACAGAACAAAGTGAATTACTAAGTAAAATAAAATAAAACATGCAAATCTATGTCTAATACAGTAAGAAACTGAATACAGATAAGATCCTCACCAGTTCCAGAATGCTTCCTTTTACAGACTAATCTCCTTTTAGTCTGGGTCCAGCAATCACTCACACCCCTTGCAGTCACTGTCCTTTGTTCCAGTTTCTTTCCGGTATCTTTGGGGGTGGAGAGGTTCTCTCTTTAGCCAGCTGAAGACAAAATGGAGGGGTCGCTCACGGGCTTAAATAGACTTTCTCTTGTGGGTGGAGACCCCTTCCTCTCTCCTATGCAAAGTCCAGCTACAAAATGGAGTTTTGGAGTCACCTGGGCAAGTCACATATCCACGCATGACTGAGTTCCTTACCAGCCAAGCCACATTCCTGGGAAAGCCTAGATGTGGATTGGTGTCTTCAAGTTCATTGTTGGCTTAAGTGTTTCTTGATTGGGAAAGAATAGTCTTTTCTCAGGAAGCTGACCAACTGCTTCACTACAGCCTACTTAGAATCAAACAAGTATGCAGCCAATATTTATAACTTCAAATACAAAAATGATACATGCATACAAATAGGATTAATAGATTCAGTAGATCATAACCTTTACAGAGATGTTACATGGCATATGTAGCATAAAACACATTCTAGTTATGTTATATATATATGCATCCAAAAGCATATTTCTATAAAGCCTTATGAGTGGCACCGTCACACCTGCAAAGATCGTGGGATACCCCTACTTCCTTACTGCCAACAGGGAAGTGTACTGACAAATGAAACTATGTTCCTGTGCAAAGTTCTGAGTGCTTCTATTCTCATCTAGCCTCCAACTCCCTTGTTGTAATGGCAACTAAAGAGAGATTGTTTCATGGGAGATATAAGTCCATACCTAAGGCCAAGAGTCGAAGAGGTTGGATTTGATGGGGAGAAAAATTTATTTGATCTCATCCTTACAAATGAGCACTGCAAATCAGCAGGTGCTGTTCTCCGCATTCACAAAATCATACTTTGAGACTATAATCAAAGTCACAGACAAGTTGCCAAGAAGTCTTTGCTATCAGAACTGGACATGGGGATGCAGCTTCCAGAATTAATGTCTTTCCTCCTCTCTTAAAGTCCCCGTGTGACCCTGGAATATGCTTCCTCTTCTTGTTGACAGTGCCATTCTGACAAGCCTCCATAGTCAAAACTGCCAAAGATATGTGCAGGATCTGTTCACTTGGCAGCTACGGTGTGCTGCTGAGACTCTGCCCCTAAACCTCCCCTTCTTACTTCTCTGAGCCCATATGGCTGGGGTATGGGAAGGGCAGCATGGTGCCCTGGGTAGGGGATTTTCATCCACACTTCTGAGCCTGTGTAGAGCTGTTCCTTATACTTTCCACACCATTAAAGAGCCACATCATCCACATACCCAGTGCCCATATGTCAACAGTAAATATATGCAAAGGCTGCTGAGATTGGCATTAAGGCTTTGGGTTACAGAAAACTTTAATGCCAAACTCAGCAGTGACAAAATATATTTGCTGTTGATATCTGTGCCGTGGATATGTGCAGGATGAGCTCCTTGTGTGGGCAGTAGGAGTTGCTTGAATTTGGGGGATGGGGTGTGTTGCTGTGTCTATTGGAGCCAGAGGTGGAAGGGAAGTCCCTACAGAGGAGGGAGTCTGTGGTGTGGTTCAATTACTGTCATTATTTCCCTTTATGGGTTTGTGAGGGTGTGCTTTGCCCTTGAGTGGTTTTTAAGAAACCTTTTGTTTATGGCAATGGTATCATTTGATTATAGGTTCAAATTCATTTTATTACTATTAATGCAAGGGATAATAAATTATTATTCTTTGGGTGCTTGCTTATTCCATTCCAATGTAGGGGTGGGCTTGCCCTAAGCACTGCCGGCAGAAAGTTTTCCCTCAGTGGTATCTGTCGGGTCAGTCCTGCTGCCCCCTGGAGTTGCGCCGTCAGACCGTTGGTATAAAGGGGCAAACACTTTTTACAAAGCAACATTCCATATGTCATCTTTCAATACTTTTCCTCAAAGAAAATCTGCACAACACCTTCAAAAGGCAAGCCTGGGAACTAAAATTAATAGCACTGTTAGACACCAAAAACCATGGACATAACAGGAACACTCTTTGAATGGCTTTTTGCAAAAATGTGTAACACGCCACACTGACTGATACCCTGAAATGCTCACTTCAAGCCCTTTATGCTTAAACAATTAACCCTCAATCAACCAATTCATTACAAGTGACTGCCTCCAAGAAGCCTTACCACTTTTGGTTAAAAATCTGTCTAAATGTGTATTTAGCTCAAACCCTCTCCTGCCCACTCCGGAACTTAAGAAGACCTGTGTGTGGCTAAAAAAATCATTCCTTTCATCCAGAAGAGGTTGGTACAAGAAACAATATTAACTCACCCTCCTTGCTCCCTCATATCCTAGAAACAGTAGGATTAAAAAAACCTTAAAAATTTGTTGTTGTTCTCCTCTTTCTTATGAAAAATATTGACAGGGTTTATCTGGACTCTGGTCTGGTTCAAAAGAAAGCCTATGGCTATGTATGCTTGCTTTTAAGTCAAAGCTCTGGCGTGGTTGCCAGAAAAACTGGGAGCTCCTGCTCCCTGGAGAACGGTAATACTGGCCCACTGCTTCAGGAAAGACCACTCATTGGATAGCCTGGCTCCCTACTGCTGACTTTCTCCAGGTGGGTCCCTGGAGCCAAAGAAACGTGCTCTGGGTGTCCAAAACTGCATAGGCTGTTGTTTCTAGAGAGCTCTTGGCTTGTCCAGCTAGAGGACTGTTATCTTAGGCATTGCAGAGAAGGGAGCGGGGAGAAGATTGGTTGAGTGGCCTGTCTGTGTCTTCAGTTTATGCAAATGAAAGGGGATGGCTACTTTGAGCATCTTTGCTTTGTTAGGCAGCCTAGGGAAAGGGGCCATGGAGGGCAGAGTTGAGACCCAGGATCTGTTCATGTGGGGCTTCTCATAGTGCTCTCTCTCTTGTGAAGGCCAAATTGTAGCAACCACCAGTTAGAGGACAATGCCCCAGAATGGTCTGTGATTTGCAGGGTGGGTGTTAGTTAAGGCTATGCTTGTAGAGATTGTTTCTCTAGTTGGTGACTGGAGAAGAGTGGTTGTAAAAGTTTGGCCTTGCTAACCACAATGAGGAAGTGTAGCATCTACACAGAACACATCACCGGTCACTGCCAATACCAAGAGTGAGCCGATTAGACCTTGCCCACCTGCAAGGGAGAAGGGACTCACTAACCCCCTACCCCCCTGCTGCGCCTGAGCCCCGAACCAACCCAACCTCACCGGCTGCTGCCAATTCCGAGACCAAGCCGGGGAGACCTTGCCCACCCACAAGGGACCTATCAACCCCCCCCCACCACCACTGGGCCTTACCCCCTGAGCCCCGAACCCGCCCAACCCCACCAGCCGCTGCCAAGAGCGAGCCAGGGAGATCTCACCCACCTACAAGGGGGAGGGGACCTTACCCCCTGAGCCCCAACCTCACCGGCCACCGCCAATAACGAGAGTGAGCCGAGGGGACCTTGCCCACTGCAATGGGGAAGAGGCCTATATACCCCCCTCCCCGCTGGGCCTTATCTCTTGAGCCCTGAACCTACCCAACCTAACTGAATCCCACCACGTGAGGGTCGCCCCATCACCATTGCCCAGCCCACCTACTTGTACCCATGGCTATTTGTACCCCCTGTGTGGATGATTGACCCTCACCGCTTATCAACTGTGTCTTGCTCTCGCCCACCGCTTACCCCCCCATTGGAGACATTACAGTCTGTATGTATTATGTGTGCTGCCAACCCCAACATAACAACATCCCCCCCATACTTTGTATGTTCCCCCCAATGATCGACAACTGACTCTTCAAATCTTTTGTACCGTTTATTTTTAAATATTTCTTTCTAAGCATGATAAGGGTAGAGAGTGTTGTTCTGTGGCAGCTGCTTTCTGCTGTGGAAGAGTGTCTTGCTTTTCCTCCCAAGAGCAGGGGAAGGAAACACAGTCTGAGTGGTTAGCTTTGATCATGTTCTGTTGGGTGTGGAAAAAAAAACCTGGGTGTGCCCACTGGGAGCTGTACTCCTTCTGGGTGTGGTGTGCTGAATTCTCAGCAGTGAAATGTTCCATCTGCTTTCAGGTGTTGTGTGACTGGGTGGTATCTATCAGCAGGCTTTAGAGAAGGGCTTTCTTTGTGCACATTACAGTGTCTCTATTATGTCCTTGCTCCTCATCTCTGCAATCAGCAGGTTTACCAGAAAAAAGATTGTCTTTTATCTCTTGCTTCATCTATTTCATCTGAATAGCTATTTCTCCTTCCTTCAATTGTTGATTTCAAACAACCACCAAAGGCCAAGAATTGGAAGGTCCAAAGCATCAGGGGACTCCTCAAAAATCAGACTAGATACCACATCTCCATCCATTCGTTGCCTCAGTTTTGCTACTAAAGCATCATCATTATCTTTCAGATACTTACGAATCAGGTTGTCCGCATTAGGGAGGGTTTTTGCTGCTGGATACTATTGCTCCACAAAGTCACCAATAGTCCCCCCCAGCAATTAACAGTGATTGTCTGACAAAACAAAGAGCATGCACAAATTCATTGACACGCTCGTGCTATGTCCTCTCTTTCATTAAAGCCCCACTGAAAGCTCCTGATATTGACTGTTTATCCCAAAGCTCACTTTCTTCTTTAAGCGTCTGGTGTTGCTTGCTTTTGACATGCTTCTTTATTCTGTCACCGCGAGCGCTGACCTCAAACCTGCCGTACTTGCAGCGCAATGCATCCTCTTCACTCCTGTCTTTACTTGTCTTGAAAAGTTCTAAGCACGGATTTTCTTGTTGGTACTCAGGTATAGATTTGCGTTTTTGATCCCAAATTTACCTTCTTAGCTTGTCTTTATCAGTGGGTGATTGATTGATTGATTAAATTCAGCGCCGTGCTAAAGGGACGCAAAGAAATAGGCGGGCAGCGTCTCCTTGTGGGCCAGTCATACCATGATATTAACATTCTTTGATTTTTCCAATCTCCACCGTATGTGGGTGTTTTGTGTTTTACACTGCGAGACTCCTTCAGTCTCAGAACTTCAAGATGCAATTGCATAAGTGTTAGTGTTTACCAAAAATAAGTACCTGAAAAAAATATTGAGCGGTTTGATAAAATATTGAGTGGTTTTATGTCAACGCTCCTGCTCCCTGAAGAATAGTAAGACTGGCCCTCGAGTTCAGGAAACACCCCTCGTTGGAGAGCCCGGCTTCCCACCGCTGACTTTCTCCAGTTTGGTCTCTGGTACCAAAGAAACATGCTCTGGGTGTCCAAAACTGCATAGGCTGTTGTTTCTAGAGAGCTCTTGGCTTGTCCAGCTAGAGGATTGTTGTCTTAGGTATTACAGAGAAGGGAGCGAGGAGAAGATTGGTTGAGTGGCCTGTCTTGTCTTCAGTTTATGCAAATGAAAGGGGATGGCTACTTTGAGCATCTTTGCTTTGATAGGCAGCCTAGGGAAGGGGGCCACGGAGGGCAGAGTTGAGAGCCAGGATCTGTTCACATGGGGCTTCTCGTAGTGCTCTCTCTCTTGTGAAGGCCAAATTGTAGCAACCACCAGTTAGAGGACAATGCCCCAGAATGGTCTGTGACTGGCAGGGTGGGTGTTAATTAAGGCTGTGCTTTTAGGGATCATTTCTCTAGTTGGTGACTGGAGAAGGGTGGTTGTAAAAGCCTGGCCTTGCTAACCACAATGAGGATCTGTAGTGTTTCTTTCTGAGCATGACAATGGCAGAGTACTATTCTGTGACAGTTGCTTTCTGTTGTGGAAGAGTGTCTTGTTCTTCCTGACAAGAACAGGGGAAAGAAACATAGTCTGAGTGGCTAGCTTTGAACTTGTTCTGTTGGGTATGAAAAAAAAGTTTGGGTGTGGTTACTGAAAGCTGTGCTCCTTGTGGGTTTGATGTGCTGAGTTCTCAGCAGTAAAATGTTCCATCTGCTTTCACGTGTTGCATGACTGGGCTGTATCTATCAGCAGGCTTTAGAGAAGGGCTTTTTTTGTGTGCGTTACTGTGTCTCCATTAAGTTTACCATAAAAAGATTGTCTTTGATCTCTTACTTGTTCTACTTCATCTAAATAGCTATTTCTCCTTCCTTCACTGAGTCTAACAATGCTTCTCCCCATGGCACCTGCCAATTGTCCTCCACACTGGAAGAAATGGATGATGCTTCCCTGCTAACACCACTGGAGCCACTGGGGCTTGGGAAGATTTTGTCTGTTCCCGCATGGCAAAGCTGAGATTGCCAGGATCGTAACCAGTATTCCCACCGTTTTTGCTCTCAGAGAAGCCTAGAACATTTCCCCAACTTTAGGTTACACACTGCTGAGCGACTTTCATCCAAGTGAATAGCCATTAGAAATTGTAACAGGGATTATCTGGACTCTGGTCCGGTTCAAAGAAAAGCCTATGGCTCTATAAACTTTGTTAGAGTTCCCTCCCCACTCTGAACTCGAGGGTACAGATGTGGGGACCCGCATGAAAGACCCCCTAAGCTTAATTCTACCAGCTTAGGTTTAGAACTTCCCCAAGGCACACATTCCCCAGCTGCTGAAGGGTTCTGTCTTTTCAACTCCATAACAGCGAGGTCATGCTTCCTCTCTCTTTCCTTCTCCTCCTGAGCATGCTTCTGGTCCTCCATAGCTCTCTTGTGGGGAGCCTCTTCTCTGGCCACTTGTGCATTGTGGAAGCAAAAAAAGAACGGTGGATAGCTTTGGATCTGGAAGCAAGCCAGAAAGCATCTGTATTAATGCCATTTTCTAACTAATAAGGTAGAAGCCACTGAAACCTGGGCTGCCTATGAAACAAATACAAGGAAATATGGGGTAATTCCTCTGTTTTGCCTGAAATCAATAAGAGTATTTGTATATAAAGGAAATATTTTAAGCAATGACTGACTACCCAGAAGTGGTAGACCTCTGTTCTTTTGTCTTTCAGATCATCAGAGAAAACGAATGCCAGCTAAATAGCATTCAACATACCATGCGTTTACTGGCACAATAGGAATTATTTTTGTGTTCTATGGCCAAAATTGTTGTTAAAATTTGCATACCAACAGTCTTTGGAAGCAAGGACATGGAAGGTTAACCCACTCCCCATATTGCCCATGGGATCCTTCTGGCTACCTCAGATTTCTAGCCAGAGGGCTGGGGAGGGAGGAAAGCTATTGGACACTAGAGGTTGTACCGAGTGGACTCCTCAAAAGTGTGTGCTTGTTTGGTTTGTTGCTTCAAAGCTCTGTAATAAAGTTATTTTACTGAAAGGGTGTACATGGCATACATTAAATAATAAAACTAATGTACTGTATAATGGCAATGTGTATGTGTTCATTGTTGGGAAAAGGTGTATGAGTGAAGAGTGGAAGTTTCCTTTGTAGGTTAAAAGAAGCCAAGAAGGGAAGAAGGAAAAAGAACAGAATGAGTTAACTGGAAAAAATAGCTAGCAAGCTCAGTCCAAAGATAAGACGCTGGCCCCATCCAAGGACACTGCCCACAGCGAAGACTTGGCTGACAGCCAAGAAAAGAGGGGCCTGAATGTGCCCAAGCAACTATGAAATCTGCAAAACACTGCCAGGCATTAATGAAATGTGTTAGGTTTCTTTTCTCACAGATAAAAGAAGTGCTACCCAAAGACCCTAGCAGCCCTGCCGTTCATTAAAACAAGGAAACTGAGTCTATGTAAAAATCCACCAACGAAAGACTGCTTTGGCTCCATGCTGGAAAGGCCCTTTCCAAGTCCTGTTAACCACCAACACCGCTGTGAAGTACCAAGGACTGCCTACCTGGACCCATGCTTCTCACTGTAAAAAGACCCCTCCACCTCGGGAGGACTCTCCGACTAATAAGCCTATTTCTCCTTCTAGCTCTGCTGTGCCTTCTGGACAGCAGGAAAAAGGAAAAAAGGACAAGGTGAAGTGCTAGTAACCTCTCCCTTGTCCACTGACAGACCTACTGTGCCTTTGGATTTTTCTAAAAAAAGCAAAACCATTACAGGGTGATGTGCTAGTAACCTCTCCCCTGTATAATGCTAAACCACACTGTTTCAGGAAAAGAGAAGAAGAAACACTTGCTTCATTGAAACCACAAAGTCCAGAAATTCCTGACTACAAAAGACATTAAGAACTGACCCTGGTGAAGAAACAAAAAATTATACACTGGCAGGAAGAAACTTGTGGGACCCATGCTTGGGAACGTGGTATTGATTGGATTTTGGGGTTTATTCTACAGGCTGCGCCCTGTGTTTTGGATAAGTCCTTCAGCATGTATTGCCCTCCCTAACTGAATTTTAAATAATAAGTACCAAAGGCACCTTGTTGCCATTGCCTCTGCCATCTCCTCCATTACACTATTACCCCTGTAACACATCCAAATACAGACAATGCCATATATTTGATAAAACCAATGGCTAAGGCCTTCACACTTTAGTGATTTATTTAAATATTGTTTAAAAAATATTTTTAAGGTTCAAAATATCCCATATAAGTAAACAATTAAATGAAAAAAAAAATAAATCAGTAAAAATAAAAGTATATGATATCACTACCAGTGAACCCCAAGAATCTGTAATTGCAATTGATGGGTTCTATAGCGAAGTAAATATGATGGCTGTTCCTGGAATTTGCACTGTGTTAAATGAAAGAGGCCCTTATTGTTATTTGGTCACCCAATTAGTAAACAATCAAATGAATACCCAAAGAGTTTGTTCTGCCACTGGAAATTTTACCTGCATAGAAATTATTCCAGTGACTAATAATGTTATCTCCACCCTTAGTTCTATGACCCAGAAGTTGCTAACAAAAATGGTATTAAATATCACTGAGGCTGAAAAGGCATTGCAGTAAAATCTAGCATGTTCAGAAATTCAGGATTTCCTGAATGACCAGCTAATGGCCATTCGGAATGATCTAGAGCATCAGGCTTGGCCCACTGCCCTTATAGACACATCAGGAGTACCATCTGATCTGTAGCTATGGAGACATACTTGAAGACTTTCTGAGTGAAAGTGCGGACGTTCTCAGTGCTCCTTCCAAGCATATGGACTGGTTGGGAGGGTGTGGGCTCCCACATACCGAATCCTGCCGAGTCCATGGAAAGGATGCATGTGGGATTGGGTAATTCACCGAGACATCTGAAAAATTAAACTACCTGGTATGCCCAATCAATTTTTAGTCAGTGCTCCTGGAACTACACCTAATATTTAAATGGGGTTAGGGAGTCAATGGACATTTTGGCCGTTAAAACCCCCACAGCTTCAGTGTATCCATAAACTGAAGCCAGGAGAAGTTGCTACTCTTCATAACTGCGTTTGCTGGAAGGGTAGGGGACAAGAAACTACCCTGACAGGACACTTACTTTTTCAAGCTAATAATAGCTGTGTGTATGTTAAAGCCACTGCAGGCAATCATATTATTTACTGGCCTGCAGACAGAATTTTGCAAGTAGCCCTTAGGTTCCAAATACCCTTTAATTGAACTAGTTTAGTACCTAATTGATTTCAAAATTTGCTTTCACTGTTACCAAAGGTTCAGAAAATCTCTGAAATACAAGGGCAAATTCACATGCTTCAAAATATATATCAAGTTAAAAAGTATGCCTTTCATACAGCTTATAAAGTGTCTACTTTATGTAATAAGTATGATGTATTGTGCTTTATGACTAAAATTGTACAACAACCCCATCATATTATTGCTATGGAAATGTTATTGCTTGTGTTGCTATTAGTTAGTTTAAAATTATGTTATTGTAAAGAACGTAATAATAGTAATACCTTTCATGTCCACGCTTATCATGCATTGTCATTACATCCAATCAAAACCCCTAAGGTTGAAGCATCTAAAGTAAAATCTGAATTCCAAAACTTAATGCAAATAGAGATTTGAGAATGTTTGTTGTACTAGTAGTACAAAAGGGGGGGTTGTGGAAGCAAAAAATGAACTGACAGGAAGGGGATTGCAATGCATGACAGTTTGTTAGCAAGAGTCAGGCTAACTGTAACCCTAATGACGCGAAATTTGTAGAAGTGAGGAGTGTGTGAGGCAAGTGGGAAAGAACTGTGTGAGAAGTTGTTGCGACCTTGTGTAAATAATGTGTAAATAATACGGAATGTAGACTAAGAGTCTACATTAGTGAGCAAAACAAAATATCAAAATGACCTATGTATAAACAAAATGCAGCTGTTGCTCATTATTGCCTGTAACAAAAGGTATAAATGCTTGCTGTAATTGTTTACCTGTTGAGAGACCTGTTTAGCTCTCTCCCTCTATGCAATTAATAAAAAAAAAAATAAAGTATCTGACTTGCTGTACCCAAACAAAAAGTGAGAACTCTGTTATTCTCCGACTGCATCAATCTCCATCTGTCTGAGTTCCAGCTGTCTTTCATGTTCCTTCTGTCTTTCCTCAGCTTCAAATCTGGCTAATTCCAGTTTTTTCTGGACATCACTTTCTGTCATCCTAGCCTTTCTGCACTTAACCTAGCTTAACCCGAGACCTGGAAAGAAAAAAAAAACACCCAGCTTGTGAATTCCCTTGCAGGACTTAACTACTCTGCCCTGGGGGCGGGGGGGAACTCCAGCTGCTCTCAGCTAAAAGAAAAAAAAAAGTCCCTTTAAAAAAGAACCTCCCTGCTTTCCAAGCAGCCAAAAGAAAAAAAGAGTCCTTTTAAACCTTCTGTGCTTCTGGTGCAAAATGATCCCACAGCGCTGCCACCATGTCAGGGTTCCCTCCACACTCTGAACTCTGGGGAACAGATGTGGGGACCCGCATGAAAGACCCCCTAAACTTATTTCTACCAGCTTAGGTTAAAAACTTCTCCAAGGCACACATTCTTCCTTGTCCTTGGACAGTATGCTGCCACCACCAAGTGAGTTAGACAAAGATTCAGGAAAAGGACTACTTGGAGTTCCTGTTTCCCCCAAATATCCCCCCAAACCCCTTCACCCCCTTTCCTGGGGAGGCTTGAGAGTAACCAAGGTGAGCATAGACCAGACCCTTGGGTTTTTGGGACACTAAAAACCCAATCAGATTCTTAAAAACAGAACTTTTATTATAAGGAAACAAAGTAAAAGAAACAGCTCCGTAAAATCAGGATGGAAGGTAAGTTTACAGGGTAATAAGAGTTAAAAGACAGAGGATTTCCCTCTAGGCAAAACTTTAAAGTTACAAAAAAGCAGGAATAAACCTCCCTCTTAGCATAGGGAAAATTTACAAGCTAAAACAAAAAGATACTCTAACGCATTTCCTCGCTATTACTTACTATTTCTGTAATATTAGATGTATCATTTTACTAGGAGCTGGATTATTTGCTTGGTCTCTCCCTTTGTCTCCTGAGAGAACACCCACAGACCACAAAACAAAGCTTCCTCCCTACCCCGGCCCCAGATTTGAAAGTATCTTCTTTCCCCATTGGTCCTTCCAGTCAGGTGCCAACCAGGTAATCTGAGTTTCTCAATCCTTTACAGGTAAAGGAGGGATTTTATGCTACCCATAGCTATATGTTTATGACAACCTTGTTTTTAAGTAGTGGTCTGTGTTTTTATTTGTAAAAAGAAAATCTGGGGATTTTTCAGTGTTTATTTTCCAAACCTTCAAACCAGCATGGAATCAGGATAAATATGAAAAAATTAAAACATTGTGAAAAATTGTGGGGGGCGGGGATGGAAAACCTTTTGCAATATAAACATTTTATTACAGTATAATGGAAACTTTCTTTTAATGTACAAAGGTGTATTTTGTCTCTCTCAGTAGAAAGAGAAAACGCCAGTGTTTTCTGTGTGTCACACAGCGATTCCAAGTTTTCAACAATGAACATTACCTTGGTGCGCAGAATCTGGCAGTCATTCTGGTTACTTGCCAGTCTCTTCAGAGTTTCTGCTTGAGAACCAACAAACTCAGGATGATCTAGGAGATGCATTAGAACAGTCGAGGCGTTATTTACTTGACGGGCAGGAAAATACAAGCTCCTCTACCCACGTGGCACAACAGGGGGGCCTCTGCACTCATCTCGCACTGTGTAAAACAAGGCCTTCAAATTGTGCGCATGCTTGAAAATGGCCCTGAATCCAATAAGGCAAAATGTAATTTCTTTCATTTCCTCTGTAGCAGTAGTTGCTGACAGTGCAACATTAATCAGATGAACAGAACAGATAACAGGCAGCAGCTCCAGCTTCTGATTGAGTTTAACGTCCCAGGCAAACTTATCCATGTAAGATGCAGAATTTGTGTTAGTTGTGGCCAATATAGCTGGTACATCTCACACATGTTAGTTATGGCTGCGACGACAAAACAGTCGTGAGCAGAGGGGACGAATGAAAGGTACTCTGGGTGTCCAAAAGTGCATAGGCTGTCGTTTCTAGAGAGCTCTTGGCTTATCCAGCTAGAGGACTGTTGTCTTAGGCATTGCAGAGAAGGGAGCAGGGTAAAGATTGGTTGAGTGGCCTGTCTGTGTCTTCAGTTTATGCAAATGAAAGGGGATGGCTACTTTGAGCATCTTTGCTTTGATAGGCAGCCTAGGGAAGGGGGCCATGGAGGTCAGAGTTGAGAGCCAGGATCTGTTCACGTGGGGCTTCTCGTACTGCTCTCTCTCTTGTGAAGGCCAAATTGTAGCACCCACCAGTTAGAGGACAATGCGCTGGAATGGTCTGTGACTTCCAGAGTGGGTGCTGGTTAAGACTATGCTTTTAGAAATCATTTCTTTGGTTGGTGACTGGAGAAGGGTGGTTGTAAAAGCCTGGTCATGCTAACCACACTGAGGATCTGTAGTGTTTCTTTCTGAGCATGACAATGGCAGAGAGTGCTGTTCTGTGACAGCTGCTTTCTGCTGTAGAAAAGTATCTTGTTCTTCCTCACACAAGCAAGAGAAGGAAACATTGTCTGAGTGGCTAACTTTGATTGTGTTCTGTTGGGTGTGGAAAAAAAAGCTTGGGTGTGCCCACTGGGAGCTGTACTCCTTGTGGGTTTGATGTGCTGAATTCTTAGCAGTAAAATGTTCCATCTCCTTTCAGGTGTTGTGTGAGTGGGTAATATCTATCAGCAGGCTTTAGAGAAGGGCTTTTTTATACACATTACTGTGTCTCAATTATGTCTTTGCTCCTAGTCTCTGCAATCAGCAGGTTTACCATAAAAAGATTGTCTTTTATCTCTTGTGTGTTCTACTTCATCTGAATAGCTATTTCTCCTTCCTTCACTTTGAAATCAACAAACAATAACCAATGGCCAAGAATTGGAAGGTCCAAAGCATCAGGGGACTCCTCAAAAATCAGACTAGATACCACATCTCCATCCATTCGTTGCCTCAGTTTTGCTACTAAAGCATCATCATTATCTTTCAGATACTTATGAATCAGGTTGTCCGCATTAGGGAGGGTTTTTGCTGCTGGACATTATTGCTGCACAAAGTCACCAATAGGACCCCCCAGCAATTAACAGTGATTGTCTGACAAAACAAAGAGCATGCACAAATTATTGACACGCTCGTGCTATGTCCTCTCTTTCATTAAAGCCCCACTGAAAGCTCCTGATATTGACTGTTTATCCCAAAGCTCACTTTCTTCTTTAAGCTTCTGGTGTTGCTTGCTTTTGACATGCTCCTTTATTCTGTCATCGCGAGCGCTGACCTCAAACCTGCCGTACTTGCAGCGCAATGCATCCTCTTCACTCCTGTCTTTACTTGTCTTGAAAAGTTCCAAGCACGGATTTTCTTGTTGCTACTCAGGCATAGATTTGCGTTTTCACCCCATGTTTAACTTCTTAGCTTATCTTTATCAGTGGGTTGGTGATTGATTGATTCATTGATTGATTAAATTCAGCACCGCACTAAACGGATGCAAAGAAATAGGCGGGCAGCATCTCCTTGTGGGCCAATCATACCGCGAATATTAACATTATTTGATTTTTCCAATCTTCACCGTATGTGGGTGTTTTGTGTTTTACACTGCGAGACTCCTTCAGTCTCAGAACTTCAAGATGCAATTGCATAAGTGTTAGTGTTTAACAAAAATAAGTACCTGAAAAAAGTATTGAGTGGTTTGATAAATGGGTGTAAATCAGTAAAACCTGAACTCCTTTAATTAATAAGCCTGGTAATTTATCAGTGAAAATGTTAAAAAAAAAAAAACACCCCTAAAAATGCAGACTACTACTTTGAAGTCAATGCTTCCAGAGTGATTCCCAAACATTTTTATGTCAACGCTCCTGCTCCCTGAAGAATGGTACGACTGGCCCTCAGGTTCAGGAAACACCCCTCATTGGAGAGCCCGGCTCCCCTTTGACTTTCTCCAGTTTGGTCTCTGGTACCAAAGAAACATGCTCTTGGTGTCCAAAACTGCATAGGCTGTCGTTTCTAGACAGCTCTTGGCTTGGCCAGCTAGAGGATTGTTGTCTTAGGCATTGCAGGAAGGGAGCTGGGAGAAGATTGGTTGAGTGGCCTGTCTGTGTCTTCAGTTTATGCAAATGAAAGGGGATGGCTACTTTGAGCATCTTTGCTTTGATAGGCAGCCTAGGGAAGGGGGACATGGTGGGCAGAGTTGAGAGCCAGGATCTGTTCACATGGGGCTTCTCGTAGTGCTCTCTCTCTTGTGAAGGCCAAATTGTAGCACCCACCAGTTAGAGGACAATGCGCCGGAATGGTCTGTGACTGGCAGGGTGGGTGTGGGTTAAGGCTATGCTTTTAGGGATCATTTCTCTGGTTGGTGACTGGAGAAGGGTGGTTGTAAAAGTCTGGCCTCGCTAACCACGATGAGGATCTGTAGTGTTTCTTTCTGAGCATGACAATGGCAGAGTGTGCTGTTATGTGAGGGCTGCTTTCTGCTGTGGAAGAGTGCTCTGTTCTTCCTGAGACGAGCAGGGGAAAGAAACACAGTCTGAGTGGCTAGCTTTGAACTTGTCTTGTTGGGTATAAAAAAATTTGTGGGTGGGGCTACTAGGAGCTGTATTCCTTGTGGGTTTGGTGTGCTGAGCTGTCAGCAGTGAAATACTCCATCTGCTTTCAGGTGTTGTGTGACTGGGCAGTATCTATCAGCAGGCTTTAGAGAAGGGCTTTCTTTGTGCACGTTACTGTGTCTCTATTACATCCTTGCTCCTCATCTGTGCAATCAGCAAGTTTACCATAAAAAGATTCTCTTTGATCTCTTGCTTGTTCTACTTAATCTGAATAGCTATTTCTCTTTCCTTCACTGAGTCTGACAATACTTCTCCCCATGGCACCTGCGAATTGTCCTCCACGCTGGAACAAATGGATGACGCTTCCCTGCTAACACCAGCGGAGCCACTGGTGCTTGGGAAGATTTTGTCTGTTCCCACGTGGCAAAGCTGAGATCGGCAGGATAGTAGCCAGTATTCCCACCATTCTTGCTCTCTGAGAAGCCTAGAACATGTCCCCAACTCTAGGTTACACACTCCTGAGCGACTTTCATCCAGGTGTATAGCCATTAGAAATTGTAACGGGGATTATCTGGACTCTGGTCCGGTTCAAAGAAAAGCCTATGGCTCTATAACCTTTGTTTGGGTTCCCTCCCCACTCTGAACTCTAGGGTACAGATGTGGGGACCCGCATGAAAGACCCCCTAAGCTTAATTCTACCAGCTTAGGTTAAAAACTTCCCCAAGGCACAAATTCTTCCTTGTGCTTGGACAGTATGCTGCCACCACCAAGTGAGTTAGACAAAGATTCAGGAAAAGGACCACTTGGAGTTCCTGTTTCCCCCAAATATCCCCCCAAGTCCCTTCACCCCTTTCCTGGGGAGGCTTGAGAGTAACCAACGTGAGCACAGGCCAGACCCTTGGGTTTTTGTGACACTAAAAATCAGGATGGAAGGTAAGTTTACAGGGTAATAAGAGTTAAAAGACAGAGGATTTCCCTCTAGGCAAAACTTTAAAGTTACAAAACAACAGGAATAAACCTCCCTCTTAGCATAGGGAAAGTTCACAAGCTAATACAAAAGATACTCTAACACATTTCCTTGCTATTACTTACTATTTCTGTAATATTAGATGTATCATTTTAGTAGGAGCTGGATTACTTGCTTGGTCTCTCCCTTTGTCTCCCAAGAGAACACCCACAGAGCAGCAAACAAAGCCTTCCCCCCCCCCCCCCCCCCCCCCCCCC
>NW_020664409.1:94631959-94813202 GCF_002925995.2 Terrapene triunguis
GGGATCATTTCTCTAGTTGGTGACTGGAGAAGGGTGGTTGTAAAAGTTTGGCCTTGCTAACCACGATGAGGATCTGCAGTGTTTCTTTCTGAGCATGATTATGGCAGAGAGTGCTGTTCTGTGAGGGCTGCTTTCTGCTGTAGAAGAGCAGAGGAAAGAAACACAGTCTGAGTGCCTAGCTTTGAACTTGTCCTGTTGGGTGTAAAAAAAATTTTGGGTGGGGCTACTAGGAGCTGTATTCCTTGTGGGTTTGGTGTGCTGAGCTGTCAGCAGTGAAATACTCCATCTGCTTTCAGGTTTTGTGTGACTGGGCAGTATCTATCAGTAGGCTTTAGAGAAGGGCTTTCTTTGTGCACGTTACTGTGTCTCCATTACATCCTTGCTCCTCATCTGTGCAATCAGCAGGTTTACCATAAAAAGATTCTCTTTTATCTCTTGCTCATTCTACTTCATCTCAGTAGCTATTTCTCCTTCCTTTGCTGAGTCTGACAATGCTTCTCCCCATCAGGAGCTGCGCCAGAGTTTTTGGCGCCCTAGGCAGGGGTCCTTCCGCGCTTCCGGTCTTCGTCGACAATTCTGCGTCGGTGGGTTCTTCTGCGCTCCCGGTCTTCGGGGCACTTCGGCGGCGGGTCGTGGAGCGAGTGAAGGACCCGCCGCAGAATTGCCGCCGAACACCCGGAGCGCGGAAGGACCCCCTGCCGCCGAATTGCCTCCGAGGGCGGCAAAATGCCACTCCTCTAAATCCTGGTGCCCTAGGCGACCGCCTAGGTCGCCTAAATGGAAGCGCCGGTCCTGATCCCCATGGCACCTGCCAATTGTCCTCCACGCTGGAAGAAATGGATGATGCTTCCCTGCTAACACTGCCGGAGCCACTGGCGCTTGGGAAGATTTTGTCTCTTCCCACGTGGCAAAGCTGAGATCGGCAGGATAGTAGCCAGTATTCCCACCATTCTTACTCTCTGAGAGGCCTAGAATATGTCCCCAACTCTAGGTTACACACGGCTGAGCTACAAGAGAATGAGGCTTTATTCACTTTGAAATCAACATACAAAAACCAATGGCCAAGATTTGGAAGGTCCAAAGCATCGGGAGACTCCTCAAAAATCAGACTAGACATCAGAGCTCCATTAACTCTTTCCATCATTTATCTATGAAAGCATTGTCATTGGCTTTCAGATACTTACTTTTATTCCCAGGGATTTTGCCAGCGTTAGGCAAAATTACTAACTACCGCATAGTGTTTTCATGAAGCTCTTCTTTGGCAATAGTTATAAGACATATGTAGGCAACAGAGAGCGTAATTAGCCTGATTCATGATCTATTTTTAGGGCATCTATACTTGCCATGTTGTGTACCTCATTCAGAAGTCTCTAGAAAAGAGGATTCAGTCTCTTTGCTGATACAGACACCAGTAAGGATGAGTGAACACTACTCACTCAGATATGTAAACAGGGTCTGCATGAGCTCTCCTGCCTGAAGGGACTAAACACCATCTGACCCTTCTTTTCTCCACTGTGAAATAACAGAGCAGATTAAGAATTTTGTTATATGTCCTAGAGCTGAAATCACCGATAATCAGTAACCTGCCTTGGGACAGTGTCTCTGATACAAGAAACTGTGCATTAGGAGTGAGATGCTAACAGCTGAAATCAGTGAGCGCTGTGTTAAGCGGTGGGACCTCAAGACATCCCAGAATGGCAGGCAGAGCAGGTCAGCGAGCGGAGTGGTGAGTAAGGGCTCTGACAGCAGAGCAAGCCGGGTGCTTCCCACCCCAGCCAGGGTGGGAGGTGAACTCTGCAGCTACATCTCTGAACTCTGGGTCTGCACTGACAGAGGACAACAACTGTGAGTGGGGTGCAACGAAGGGAGGGGCGTGTTAAAGAAACTTTTGGTTGCTGGATTTAAGACCCTGAGTCTTTTGTTCATGGTTTTATGCTTATGATGCCTGCTTGCGGCGTTTTCCCAAATTCCCTCCTTCTATTAAAAGTTTCTTTTCTACACTCAGACTCTGTGCCTGTGAGAGGGGAAGAATTGCCTCTAGAGGCACCCAAGGGATGGTGTATAATTGTCCCAGGTTACCGGGTGGGGGCTCGAGCCATTTTCTGTGTTTTATTGTTGAAAAGGAACCCCTAGACATTGAACCCGGCCCTGGTTGCTGCTGGCTCCACCTGGCAGAAGGGTTACAGAATCCCTTCCTTTTCCTAAGTGTTCTTCCATATATAGACTGGAGTGGTCCCTTAGAATATATGCTAACTACTTATGCTAAACAATCTGTTCCACCTTGCATTTAGCTCGGATGCTCGGAGTACCATTCCCAGACACGAAGAAGAGCTCTGTGTGGCTCGAAAGCTTGTCTCTCTGACCAACAGAAGTTGGCTCAATAAAAGATATCCTCTCACCCACCTTGTTGTGCTAATATCCTGGGACGACATGGCTACAACTGCACTGCCTATTAGCAAAACATTGATCCTGCTTAGATAAAATAGTAATTGTTAACAAAGCAAAAGACTTTAAGGACAGAGAGAAACTGGGCTGGATGCATTTGGCTCAGGGGAAGTGCAAATAAGAAGATGGTGTGATTGTGTCTTAAAAAAATATCCTCCCCCACACACTGTCACACTAGAGACTTTCAGAGCGGGTGCTCTCTGCCTTCAGTGCCAGAAATTCCATGCAGGACACTTTCAAAGAGAGTAGGATTGGTTTAATTTTTTTTTTATCAAAAACTGTTCCTGTTTCTCCCTTGCCGGAAATAATATTCTTGTTTCCTATTTTTCTAACGCGTTCTCACTGTCACAACGTTTCCCAGTTGAGAACAATTGTGTGAAGATGGGGCTTCATGTCACATTCACCCTTTTTAACCTTTTCCGGTGCGGGGGGAAAAAGAGGGAGAGGAAAAAATGGGGAAAAAAAGGAGGGGGGGGGGGAATGCAGAATCCTGAAAATGGAAAACTATTTTTTGGTTTTCAAAACGGAAAGAAATCATTTGCAGTCAAAACAAAATGAAAATATTTGTTTCATTTGATTTAGAAAAAATTCTTGTGGGAAATTTTCCATCTGACAAATTTCAAAGAGGAATTTTTCTCACAAACGTTGCACAGGAAATGGAACCAGTTCTATTACTGAGTGATTGGCACTGATAGACCAAGCATTCGGTTTCATCCCAAAGGGCCTGGTATCCCTGTTTGTATTCAAAGCATCCTCCTAAATGCAAAAACAAGAAATGTTTAAAAAAATTAGCTAAAGGAGGGCAGACACAGGCTGTAAGAAGCAAGAGAAGGGCTAATTTGTGGTGCTGGGACCCTGGTTGGGCATAGGGGTGCATGTTAACAATGCTAGGGACTCCAGGAGACACAGTCATTGATCAGCTGAATGAAACTCAGTTTCCCTAAATTCTCCGAACTCCAAGAGTCCATAGGAGGACTGTTCCCAGTCTTAACTCTAGTGGTGTCTAAGGCAAGATGGCTGCCATTGGAATGGGTAAGTGTTGGGTATGGGAAGTGGGAAGAAAGCCTGAAGGAGCCAGCATTGGATGTAGGGACATGGTTGGTTGTAGACTCTGGGGAAGGCATTGGATGCTGGAGGAGACTGTGGTACATGTCAGGAAGGCCAAAGATGAAAACAGGAAAAGGGAAGTTAGGAGGTTTTCTCCAAAACACAGCAAAGGTGGTTTCCATGACAGCATCGACTAAATTCTTAGAGACAGCTACTCACTACAATTTCTGTCCTTTCCAGGTGTTGCCAAGAAAACAGAATTCACTGTGTGTTAACAAATGCAGATTCATATCAGGGAGGAATGAATCAGAGCAGTTTAACCTGAAAGTCCTCCCCAATCCAGTGCTGTTCTGGAAATAAGCCCAGAGTGACTCTTCGGAAGGTTCTGAAATTTTCTTTTTTCTCTTCGACATCATATATTTTGCCTATCTCAACATTTGTGGGGTGAAGCTGAGTCTGTGTCCTGGAACTGCCACAACCTTGTAAGAGTGCTTGAGGAGACCTCTTCCCCAACCACCCATTCCTGAGTGAGAGACTGGGATAGAAAACTACTCACCTGCTAGTGTAGCTGATACTAATCTTCTCCTCACAATAATATCCAGCTTGCCAGCTGCTAGAGGCCAAGCTTCTTGCGATGTCTTAAACATAAACCTTTGCTTAACAGCTGGAGTGCATTTTCATGAGTCTCTGTTATATTATCTTCAACCTTAGGAGTTTGTAGGACTAGTGAGTGGGGCCAGTCTGGGGGAGAGGGGAGATAGGTGTGTGTAGATGTGTGTAGAGGCTAGGAAGCATATTTTAACAATCAGTCAGATCCACAGGACAAACACCTGTCGGGGATGGTCTAGATAATACTTAGTCCTGTCTTGAGTGCAGGGGACTAGACTAGATGACCTCTCAAGGTCCCTTCCAGTTCTATGATTCTATGATTGCCCAGTGAGATCAATGGAAATTCTTCTATTGACTTCACTGAGCAGCGGATCAGTCTCAGACTCAGGGCAAACTAACAGCCTTTGCCAATTAAAATGTTCAAGCTCACCAGGGGGAGTTTCTCCTAACTCATAGAAAAAGCTATGGCTGTCAGAGTGGTAAAGACCAATCAGGGTCTCAGGCCCAACCATAAGAATAACAACATGGAAAGGGTCAGAGGTGAGATCAGGGACGGTGATAAATGATCTTTAAAGGAATACTGAATATGAGAAAAGAAAAATCAATTTTGAGTTTGAGTTGAACTTCTGAATCTCTCATGGGTTTTGGGGGGGGGAGGGGCTTGAAATTAGGCACAATCCTAGAGATGATACTATGAACATAAATAGGAGAATTCTGAGTATGAGAGAATATAGATCTCACCTGAACAGAAATTCTGTCATGGGCTCGCTCTCTTGCAATAGGAAGTGTTTATGCCACACTGTGCAGGGAATGAGAATTTTCACGTGTTAACTGTGATGTCATATATTTATATCACAAAGCTGGTTCAGTATTCAGTGTGTGTAATTAGCACAAAAACTGATGAGGCATATGGCAACCGTGCACTAATTTATGAAAGGTGCAAACACCAAGAAGGGAAAGAAATTTGATAGGGTGTTACAAGGGCATTTAAGTAGGAATAATGGGATGAACCTGAACAAAAAGAAATCATAGGTTAAATATTAAGAAATTCTTCCTAGCAATGTAATCTGAGTGAAGAATAATCTTTCAATTGGAAATCCATTCCATTCCATCTCATCAATCTACCTATCTCTTAGATAATCAACTCTGACTTCTATGCCTGCTACTTATAATCACTTAACATCTGTCTTTCTGTAGTTAATAAATCTTTTTTAAAGCTTACCTAAAACAGTGTGTTTTGGCTGAAGTGCTTGGGAAATCTCAGCTCAGTTTACAAAGGCTACTGTGTGTTCTCTCCACATTGAGGGAGGGGCGGACTGGATAATGAACATACACTGCTCTGGCTTCTAACCAGTGTTAGATGGTACAGTTCTGGGGCGCAAGGCTGGGGAGCTGTGGGGAATTGGCTGGAGCTTCCCTATTGATGGTTCATGAGTGGTTGAGGGATCATTCATGTAACTCAGTTATGCTTCCTGGATTGGGCCCCACAGGCAAAGGAATATTTACCTCCCCCAGGTTGTGCATCATTCTGGAGCTTAGACAGCTGGATGCCTGGCATGGGGCTGCAGTGTGCATGCCCAGAGGCAGAACATAGATGCCTTGGGAACTTTTACTGTAAAAATTTAAACTTGCTTGGCACTTAGGCACCTACAGTGTTTGGCAGTAGCTGAGTGGAGGATTGTGAATTCCAGGAGGGTTTGATTGTGGCATTTAGGCACCTAAGGGGGCTGCTCTCAGGCCCCCGCCCACCTTGGGCAGGTGGAGGGTTCGTGGCTCCCCACAGCTTCCCAAGCTCCCCAGGCCGGGGGCAGGGCCTCGTGGGGAAGAGAGGGGGCAGGTGGGCTGAGCCTGTGGTAAAAAGTGGATGGGCCATGCCCCTTGGCCCCCCCTGTTCCGTTACCCCTGTTTGGGTGGGTATGACGGGATCTTCGGGGTGCAACCTGGACTGTGGGACCACTGAGCCCTCTATCCCACCAACCTGGGGTA
This sequence comes from Terrapene triunguis, assembly GCF_002925995.2. Taxonomy (NCBI): domain Eukaryota; kingdom Metazoa; phylum Chordata; order Testudines; family Emydidae; genus Terrapene; species Terrapene triunguis. The sequence continues at coordinate 94,638,047 of NW_020664409.1, forward strand.
TCCCTCTCACACTGCAATGTGGTCAAGCCACAAACCTCTGGCAGGTACTGCACTTACACAGGCATACATCACAAGAAGCTTGGCCTCTAGCAGCTGGATATTATTGTGAGGAGGACATTAGTCTCAGCTGCACCAGAGTGTGAGTACTAATGACTGGAAAATGTAAGCAGTTTTGTTCCTACACACTAGGCCTATCCTGCCCCTATTAATTAATGTACAAAACATTTAAGAAATATTACAAATACCAGCTACAGCACTCTCTTTATGGAATTGGTAGTTTAATTCTAGAACACAATGACAATACTGAGGGATGGTCACTGAATTAATCCCATCTCTCGAGTGTATGCAAGTGCTTTGTATTCAATTCATAAGTCACAATGAACTAGATTCACAAAAGGACTTAGGTGCCTAAATGCCACAATCAAACCTCACTGGAATTCACAATTCTCCACTCAGCTACCACCTAACACTCTAGGTGCCTAAACTCGGTTGGCACTTAAAAACTCAACACTTGTTAGCAGTGGCCACAAAAAGGTGTCTGGAATACCAGAGTTTTCCCCTTATATTTAGGAAATTACTGCAATAGCTGAGGTAGCCCGGAGTGAGAACTATTGACTTTCTTTTTATGAACAATTTTATTGAGGAAGAGTATGCAGACTATAAACTAAGAAAATTTCTCAGCTTTTAACATGGCATTTAAAATAGTATTTTGTTAAACCAGTTCTAATGAATATAAACCTAATTCCTCAAGTTTATTGAAACAAGAACAAAAAAACTTATCATTCACGGAACCGACACTTGTTCCAAAGACCCTATATCTATACACTCCCTGATGTGTGTCTATAACTGCATAGCTGCAACTGGTTCTTTACACATTTAAAAATAATTGTTCAATGTGGCAAGTATTTTAAATATCTTGGGACTGATTTTGATCTCACTTGTAGCAGTTTTGCACCAGTTTAACTGCACTGATTTCAATCGTATTGTATTAGCATAATCCAGGAATAAATGAAAGTAGAATGAGGCCACCTAGAAACAATCCAAATTTTATAAACATATTATTTTCACACCCAATGTTGATTTCAAAGTCTTATGTTTTTTGTTAAAATTATTTCCTACATTATCATCAACTGGGGTCTTTCTGTTACAGTACTTAACAGCTACAGTAAAAGCTCTTTTATCCGGCACTTCACCAACCGGCAAGTTCTATAAAATGCCATTTCTGATCTGCACTGAAAGTCCAGTTTATAGTGCGGTTGGTGCGGGTCTGGCAGGGGGCTGGGGCGTGGGAGGGGCTGCGGGGTGTGCTCTGGGAGGGAGTTTGGGGCAGGGGGTTGAGGTGCAGCAGGGGCTCGGGCCCTCACCTCTGGTGGCTTCCCGCAAGTAGTTCCCTGTTTCTGCTGTTGCTGGCAGAGGTGCAGCCAGGTGGCTCTGCAGGCATGTCACCTAACACTAAAACATTACCTAGGACTTCTTGTAGCTTTCCACTGTAAGGGAACGGGGGTCAAGTTTGGGAAACAAAGGATTCCCGCCTTATGTAAATGCTATTTAAGGGTGGCGGGGAGGCAAACAGACTCCTCCTCTCCGTGGCCTGTCTGCCCAAGAAGAGAGACTGCAAAAGGGAAGGCAAAGGGGGGAGTTTAGCCTGAGACAGGGGTCCAGTCTGAAAAGGAATATAACTGGAACTCTAACCCCCAGAAATTTTGCAAATTGCCTGCAACAATATCTATGGTGAGAAATACTATTTTGTAACCAATTTCTTTAGTGAAACTAGCTTAGGTTGTGTGTTTGATTTCATTTGCTTAATAATCTGCTTTGTTCTGTTTGTTAGCCCTTTTACGACTTAAAATCTACCTTTTATAGTTAATAAAATTTGTTTTGTTTATTATTGAACCCAGTTTCTGTAATTTCTAACTGGGGGGGGCAAGAAGTGTGCACACCTCTCTCCACATTGAGGGAGGGGGCGAATTTCATAATATCTCTTTGGGTCTGCACTCCAAGGGAGGTGGACATCAGAGTTCTGGAGCAAGTCCCTGAAGCTGCGTCTTCCCAGAGCTGTTGTGCAGCTGGGTGTGGCTCTGCCTGTGTGTGTGTGTGTGTGTGTGTGTGTGTGTTAGAGGAGGTTTTAAGAGCTTGGCTCAGCAAGACAGGTTAAAGGGGGCCCATGCTGGCACAACAGGTAGACTCAGTGGTATCTCGGCACATCAGGTGGCTTCCCAAGGGGTCCAACCCGTCACAGTAACCTTCACTAATGGACTGTTTATTTCTTTGAGGACCTGATTCTTTGCTCATTGAAGTCAAGGACAAAGCTACCACTCTCTTTAGCAGTACAAGATCAGGGCCTAAATCCTCTTCCAGTGTGTGTTCATCTTCTAGATGGTACTGAGTAGGGAAATCATCATCCGTGAAATAATCCAAATCCACTGCTTTCTATATTATTTTATTTGTGATACAAAAGTCAAACTTTCACAAATAGTTCTTTAGAACATAAAACTAAATGATTTTGTACATAAACAATTACATACAGCATTTATAATGTGCAGTACAAAATGTGTGCTGCTTGGATGTGATAGAAATTGCATATGATATCATGATTTAAACAAGGTTAGTTACATGGACTAGTGCTGACGGTTACATTTTATCCAGAGCTTTGTGGTTATTCCCCAAGACACAGAAAATGCACAGTTCTGAAGTGCTGTTTTTACCTTCCTCTGCCCTCCCCAAGTTCACTGGTTTTGTAATTGCAAGAAGGCTCATTCTTATTTCCGCATTTACAGAACTGTTCTGAATTCATCAAAAATGAAATTAGGCACATGCGCTTCAACCACCTAAAGAAACAGAGAACAGAATCTCTGTTAAGTATTCCATAACAACATTCAGCCATGAACACAGCAAATAGCACTGCCCATGGATATTACATGTAGGTGTGTGTGTTTCCCCACTACGTAAATGCTCAATGTTATCAATGTGGACTAGCTCGGTTTCTACCACACACACACACACACACACACTCTCTCTCTCTCTCTCTCTCTTCCTCCCCCTCCCCCCCGATTCTTTCCTACACAGACATCTGCTTGGCACATGAGTTTGGGTAAAGTTTCAGGGAGTTGTAACTAGCTCCAGCTTAAGTTAGAACATCCCCTGGGATGCTCGAACTTACACCAGCTGTCTGTTGTCCCTATGGAACATATACACTAGTTGAGAATTGGCAGAGCACTGGCGCACTCTGCTCTGCAACCTCATGCCCCAACATCAGGGAGATCTAGGACAGGCTAAGCCAGCCAGGCGGTGCAAAGTGGCTGGAACCATAAGAGAAAGTCTGGAGCAAAATATTCTATATCTTTGACTCAGGAACACTGCTTAGCAATGCCCTTTCCCAGAAACTTCCCTGCACTTTTCAACTTGTTATTTGTGTTACAGTTTATAGCAAATGGTATTAGACACTCAACTTGTAGTCAGATGCCGAAGTGCATCATGCGATGAATAAATTATTGGAGTCATAGTAAACTGCAAAGTTAACTTTATAACCCCAAATTGTCATGGCTGCCTTCCATGTCAAACTTTAGTTTATTGGTATCAAGAGGCTGAGAAAGAGGCTTCATTGCCTTAGGTAAAATTTGTTACTGCAGAATTTGTTTTGCCAAATTTAGAAACCACCCAAATCCATGGCTCTCGATTTAGAACCCAATTTATCGGTCCTCATTTCAGAGCGCAAAATATCCATGACCACCACTGTTTTTTTTGTTTTGTTTTTTTGTTTTTGTTTTTTTAACGTTACACATCCCTCACAAACGCAATCACTAGAAGATGGGATGAGCAGAAAGCGAATTCTTGTCCCGAATTTCACAGGAAGTTGAAATAGTAGCTAAATGACCCTTCAAGGTGGAGATGATGTGACAGAGATGGGAGCAATGGTATAAAGCAATCAGACTGACACACAGTGTTGCTAATCAAGCAATTTGTGGATTGTATGGACAAAGGCTTCACAGTGACCTATTCGCAGACAGATTTTTTTCACTTTTATATGTCCTTTCAGGTTCCTTATGCTGAGCACTGATAAGGACTTGATCCACTTGTTTGACATGCCTAACTGGTCAGTCTTGACAGAGATGCCCTGGTCCTGAGTGAACAGATGTGGTGAAACTGCTAGGCATGACCCCCACTATTCATAACATCAGCATAAACCAAAATTAGCTCTTTTAATGAAGGGCTCTGAGGATTAAGTAACCTTTTAAAAAGGACAGATGAAAACGCACATGAAGGCTAGTCCCCAATAACAGGAAAAGCATCTATTGTATTGACCACCCAATTCCAGGCTCCCATTACAACTAATGGTTGGAAAATGTAAGCAGTAAAAATCTACAGCCAGGGCTTTCAACTACAGTAGAATACTTTGAAAATAATGGGCCAGATCCCCAGCTGGTGTAAACCCACGTACTTCCTTCGGTTTTGATGCCAGTTTACACTAGTTGAGGATATGGTGTATTTTAATGCTATTCCAACACCATGCTGAATCCAAGTTTTCTTACTTACCCTTCTTGGTAACTTTGTATAACGAACATAATCCTCCAGGAACATAAGGGCACCCACTACATCAGCAGGCATTTCTGGTATCTTCTGGCTATAATATACACACACACACACACAAATGAAACTCATGCAGCTGGATATTGTCTTTTTGACTAGCTAAGGTAAGTTTTGTTAGAAAATGCCAACCTCCCACATAATATTTATTCATGTAGGTCAGTGTGCTGTGGGATATCACCACAAAAAAAGACACTTGGACATGACACCTAAATATATTATTAAACATATTCTAATCAAATTACAGACTTAAAAAAAAAAAAAAAAAAAGTTCAAATAAACAAAGTCTTACACGAAAGAGAAAATTAAAAAAAAAAAAAAAAAAAAAATCTAAAAAAATAAAAAAAAAAAAAAAAAAAAAAAGAATGTTCAAATAAACAAAGTCTTACACGAAAGAGGACATTAAAATAAATGTGAAAAGAGATACCTTGTGCACTGCTCCATTGTTGAGCGAATAAATTGACCAATCAGAGCCAGAAATTGTTCAGTGTATCGTGAATGAAATTGTTTCAACAGAGTGAGGAGCCCAAGCACTAAAGGGGGCCAGTCAATTGGATCTGCTGGCTTTTTGCACACCATTCCTGAAAGGAAAACACCACATTTTCCCCTCTATGGTCACAAAAACATCCTTTATAATCACAGCCAAACAAGAGTTATTCTCAAGAGGTTTCATGCTATTCCTGTTTTTACTTTTCATATGTTGGTCCCCTGGATTGGGGGCATCAGATCAACCTTGTCAAATCCAACCCCAGCCACTCCAAATCCTGAAGGGCCCTCTCCACCTTGTAATTCATACGGGGCTGGCGACATGGCTTTCCACTCTAGTTAACAGTCATACAACACCAAGGAACTAGATCCCAAGTTAGGTAGTTTTAAACTAACCAATAGGAAGAGCCTGAAAGAGGTAAGTTTCTAACTGGGGTGTAGCTTTTTAGAGAAATGGGGTTGAGAGGAGGGGAGATACAGGGCTTATGGCCACCTAAATTTAAAGAATGAGGAGCCATAGTCTTATTTTTTCTTGCACTCTTCCCCCCATCCTGTAGGGCCCAATCCAAAACCCAATTAAGTCAACTGAAGTCTTTCCATTGACAAAAATGGGGTTTCGATCAGGCTCACAGCTCCAAAGCTTTCCTGAGTTACAAAGGTCAAGATGAAATCTCAAAACTTACCTCTCAATCTAGTTAAGATGTTCTTCTAGTATCTAAGTTCTCTGCCACATTAGCAGAACCCCACAGCTAATGGATAGTGATACATTTTCTGCATTACTTTACTCACGTTAGGTGAAGCAGTTGGTTGTGCATATTACCTATATTGTGTTTGGCCTTGGACATTCAATTATCACTTAAGTATTTACAAAGAGGTCCTCTGTCACATCACAATAACTGACATATTGCAGTTAAACAGTAAGTTATAAATGGAGTTGTACATAGAGAGGCCAGAGAGGGTCTAGTTTGTGCTATATATAAAAATAAAAAAATCTAGCCCATCCATTTTAAGTCTAGAGCTGAATATCTTGACTACATCTACATTTACCCAGAGTCCAACTGTATTTATGTAATAATTTATATAATACCTAGATTTTTGTTGTACTGAAGTTTTGGCAGCTGGGCAATCAGAAATAGGAAGTTGACTGTGGGGAAATATGGAAGTCGTTTCGTAGTTATATATATCTGGGAAGAAAAGGGAACACACAGTGTTTACATGCTTATTAACAGAAGCTACACATGAGGAAACCAAAATAACACAGAGCTTATTTGTATCAGAACTTAAGAATATAAGAACATTGCTAGCTACGTTTATAGCAAATGAGACAAAAATAAAATGTCTGCTTGCGACTCAATGTATGTATTGGCTAATATCACACAATAGCATGTATCAGACCTTATTCAATGGGTTATGAATGCCAGCTGCTTCCAGATAGGCTGTGATTTCATACAAAAGTGTGTTGTCTTCTTTAGGGTACGGCAATGACGGATTCTGATAATGGGCTTCAATGTCAGCCAAGATTGCTCTAAAACGATAAAAAGATAGACATCAACTTTATATATTTCATTATAAATGGATAGTTCAGTTAAAATAAATAATAATAAATAATAACAGGCAAGCTTGAAGTCATACTGCAATTGAAAAACATAGGTCATAATAACAAAGTAAAAAGTTGCAGATATAGAATCTTTGGAAATTGTTACAAACAATAATCAAAGAAAAATAAACTGCTCTCAGTTTTTCAGATGCCCCTTTTACTAAGGTCATGTATTTCAGTGTTAGCATCAGCCAGGATCTGCACAATTAGTAGAAGTGAGAAAAAGCACAGAATATGGTGAAATTTTTACGTCACTGTTTTTCTCTCTTATCTAAATTTGACCTGCCTTTCAGATATATCCAAATATTGAATATATTCAAAAATTGTATCTCTTCATTGGCATTTATATCAACAGCTAGTTGCGTCAAATTGTTCCTGAATTTGCCAGTGGTTATCTGAATCCGAAACTGTCAAAACTTTGCCCAATTTTTTTTTTTTAATTTGGCTCAATTCACAACAGCAATCACCACCACATATAATGCTATCAAAGCATTCTGCTTCTTACTTATTGAGATTTTCCAAAGCAGCTGCCAAATGCTTGGAGTCGAACCTGCAGGAGTAATTCAATTCATTGGTAATTTGCCGTCTTAAAATCTGCATCTGACCAACCTGTAAAGAAAATAAAAATGAATAAGAAAGTAGTGAAAACAATGTTTAATTTTTCAAAAACCACAGAGAAAACATGGTTAACAGTAGCAACTTACATTTATAGAAAGCCTTCTATCCAGAGAAACTTAATTCCTTTACAAACTGATAAACTATTTGATATATCAAGCATCTGCCCACCAACGAAGTTGCACCCTGCATCTAGGTGAAATGTAGCAGCCTTTCTATAGACCAGAGCAGCTGCATGAGAGTGTAGTTTAAGACAGAAATTTGAACTAATGATTCTCAAGTGTTTTCATACTGTGGGCCATTTCTCAATATAGCAAGAGTTTCAAAGCACATCTCCCCTCCTGTACTCTTCATTCTGATCCCTCCTTAGCCTGTGCCATGTATACTGCTTGGATATATGACAAAAGAAAGTATTAAGGGGACAAGGTGAAAAGACCTATGACGTGAGGGATGCAACTAGTTGCTTATGTCATCTGATTTTGATCTGTGCTGTTTATTCCCTCTCCCAAATACTTAATCTCCTCTAGTTGCCTGCAGTCTTCATTGATCTCTAAGTCACTTTGCAGTTTGAGTCTCACATGTGTTTAATAATAGAGTCATAGGGTCATTGATTATGGTAAAATGTACACTAACAAAACACCCACCAGACATATAAGTCAGCAAGACATGGAAAAGAGAGGTATTTGTTAGAGTTTAGCAGGTCAAAAATAAAAGCTTTTGGATGCCCTCAAGAGATCCCTGGACAGAGCTACAACAAACTGCAAGTATAAGTGCTTGAATACTGTCAAATGCTTCACCATTGTGATGAAAGCAGCTCTGAGAAATCCTGCTTTATGCCTGAAGCCGAAGAAGTCATTTTAAGCCAGAAAGTGTTATTGCTCAAGTTGGTATTTGGCCCAGACACCAGAGATGAGTACTCCTCCTCTTGCAGAAAATACCATGTGATCATTAATGACCGCAAGCGGCCAAGATATAGGTTTTGTCTTTTCAGAAACACAGCATCTCTAGCAATGCAGCTATGTGATTTGGAAATACTAACAAAGAAAAGATTCACCAGCATCACTTTAGGCAGCACCTTGGGTTTTCCTTAGAGAACTCCCAATCTCATAACTGACTTGGCTCAGTCCGGCTTAACGTGTAATACACTACAGGATCACTGGAAGAGGCAGAACGATTGTTGATTCTACTTTTCTAAAATAATTACATTAAAATATGTAACTGTGACAGTCTGTACCCCTATGTTCGTCACTTTTACAAGACTATGATAAATATTGTACCAAGTATGTTTTATCATTTGAAAACTCATAATCTGCTGATCATTATTGTCCTGGTAAAATATGTGCGGCAATACTGCATGTAAAGTTATAAGATTCCTCTGTACGGTATTACCAAGACTTATTCCAAGTCTGGAGGGAGCAGCCACAAACCAGTTCCCCAAAGACAAAGGTTAGCCAACGCATCAGCCATGTGTCAACAAAATCAAATGGACCATCGCCTGGTTAAATGGCCATTCTTTGGCAGGAAAGAGGATGTGGTGAAAATCTACATCTTGACAAAAAGACAGCTGAGGGTTTCCGTCCACACAGACTTTGTCTCCTGAACCTCAGCTGGAGATGATTCTCAAAGAAGAGAAAAAGCTACAAGAAAGGGGAGCAAGTGCCCCAAATGATTCCTCCCTTTCTCCCCACTCATGGCATCAACAACACTTGAGGAACAAAGGAAGCAGCACTGGACTGGGGGAAGGATCCTGAATGAAAGGAATTCAGCCAGTAAGAGTATTGAAACGTGGTGACAGACCCCTTTGCTTTGAAGTCACTTACCTTGTTAAGTTAGGGATTAGCCGTGTTTTACTTTTATTTTCTTGTAATCAATTTTGATTTTTATGCCTCATTACTTGTAATCACAAAAGATAGATTTTTAAGTAATTAATAAACTTGTTTTATCTAAACCAGTGTGTTTGGGATTGAAGTGTTTGAGGAACTCCATTTGGGATAACAGGATTTGTGCATATAATTTTTATTAAGAAAATGATGGACTTTATATGAACTTGTATTGTAACAAGGAGAGAGCCGGGCAATACAAAATTATGGGGAAAGTCTGGGACTGGGAATTTGCTGGTGTTGCTCTGCAGTGTAATGCATGAGTGGCTGGTTATAGCACTCAGAGTATAACTGGGAGTAACTTACATACTGGCGGCTGTGTGTGAGCAGACCAGGAGTAGTAGCTCTCACAGCAAAGCAGTGTAAAAGGCACCCCAGGTTGGAGAACTGAGGGGACACAGCTGTTCATCAGTCCAGACTGTACCCTGGGTAATGTCCTAGTAACAAATACCACAGTTCCTGAAATGCACTGTGCTCAGCAGTAAAAAAAAAAAAATATAACAAATGTACCTTCATTATGGCATCAAGATATGCAGCCCAGATCTTCTGAGTTTTGGCAACTGCTGCAGAATAAATTTTGCTAGAATTTGCTGCAACAAAGAAATGCTGAGTAAGTACATTCAGAAATCCTATAATAACTAACTTTCCAGGAGCCTGCATCTGAGGCACTTACCTACAATTCCTTTGAGAGGGCTGACCACATTCATAAGAGATTTTAATGTTTCCTGTACAGTTCTGTCTCTTTGTATATTTTTCTGAAACATACTGAGGAAATTCTAAAAACAAATTAGCAGACATTACACACACACAAAATATGCTTTATCTTAGTAGCACAATATAGGCATTATAGCAATGAGATAACAGCAATTGTGTTGTTATAGGGAGAGTAGAGTAGAAAAATTCTCCCGGACACAAGGCTAAAGAATTCCATGGTTAATCTTTCTATTTCACTGGTATTAGTACACCAACCTGCTGCTCCCATCAGTGAATAACACTTGAAGAACCAACCTTTTGCTTACATTACTTAACTTTTAAGGAAGTACCCATTTCACTTATACATTAAAGTGTTTCATTAATTTTTTGCCAGACCATAGTATTAATTTAAGCTGCTTTGGAGTTATTTGGAAAAAAAAGGACTTGGTTTCAAGTATGGATGTGGTCAGAAAAAGATTATGTAGAATTGACACCTCCTTATTTATTTCAGTAAAAACAATATACCATTCATTTAATCACAAACAATCCAATTTTTGGAGGGGGTGGGGAGGAAAGGAGGCTGATGCAAGGTCAACATTAAATTATACCAGGACACCAAAACTATACCCCTCTAGTACTTTCTCCCCACACGTCACCCATTTAACCGGTAAACTAATGTAACAGCACTTACACCAGAGCAACAGCTCTGACATTTCCTTCATCTGATATCTAGGATTTTATCTTTGTGACGAATACCTGTTTGGATTCAAATGTGTTTGACACAAAAACTCTTCTTATAAACGGCTGGCAAGAGTGATCAAACATTACAATATTTGTTTTTAAATGGCAAATAGCCACTGAAACAAATTACTGAGCAGAAAGACAGAATGTTCCTTAAAAATGGAAGCTCAAAAGTTACCTGCAGCTCCTTCACAATCATGAAACAGAGCAGTCTGTCTAGACCATTCAGACCAAAAGTGCCTAAAGTGTCTTGGATCTCTGAGAAGAGGCGACTGTTAGTTACTTCCTGATGAGTTTTCATATCATACCATGTGTTCATTTGGTCAATGTAACAGGTGACTCTAAAGGAAAATTCAGAAACAAAACAACTTTTTTAGAAGTGCTAGGTGGAGTTTCTAAGAGGCCCTTGTGTCCCGGGACCTCTTGGTGCCAACTAGCAGAGGGCACAGAAGTGCATAAGGGTTACATGGATCCCCTGGGTCTGGTATCTATATACTAGTTTGCCAAAGCGTGTCATGTAAGGTCTCTAGTGAAAGCCTGTGTCACACTGATCCTCCATCATTGTGCAATGTATGGATGGATGATAGATAAGGAGTTAGTGCAATGGTTCTCAAACTTTAGTACTGGTGACCCCTTTCACATAGCAAGCCTCTGAGTGCAACCCCCTTTATAAATTAAAAACACTTTTAAATATATTTAACACCATTATAAATGCAGAAGGCAAAGCGGGGTTTGGGGTGAAGGCTGACAGCTCGCGACCCCCCATGTAATAACCTCGCGACCCCGAGGGGTCCCGACCCCCAGTTTGAGAACCCCTGAGTTAGTGGGGTCCATGTCCTGGGTCCATGTCATCTGATTTTTTTTTGCTAACACTTTAAAGCATTGTTCCTGGACTAAAACTTAAAAGTACAGGATAGATTTGGGAAAGTTCTTTGTTCTGAATATTTAAACAACAGAGACCACCACCAAGGAAAATTTATACTGGTTACAGGGGAGCAAATATGTCAGCATTACAAAAAGGGGATTCAAATAATGCAGTGCATGAATTATAATGCAGTTTGAGACATATGGTACTCACTTCGGGTCTGTAATCCTCAGTATTTCTCTGCAAAGCCGACCAATAAATGTTATAGATTCATCCACAGGTGTGAATTTGGGTATTGGAATATGAGTGGACTGGTATATACTTTGCCAGTCTTGAATCTGAAAAACACATTTTAGAATAATTTTTCAACTCTGTCCTTGGTCCCTTTCAATTTGGCTTCAGAGAATTATTTTGTTTTTCTTGAAAAACAACAGTGAACAGGAATCTGTACAAGAGAGATCGAAGAGAAGTGGTAAGGAAGAATGGGGCTAACATGAATAAGGACAAGTAACACTAGAGGATATCTTTTGCTTTTATACAGACCATGCATTTGCCCTTTTGCTAGCTATGTTCACAAGTGGGGGTCTGGGCAGCTCTCCAGCTTTTGTCATGATGATCAGGTAGCAGCCATATCCAGTGCAGCCTATCTATTCTTCCAGGATATGGGGGTTAAATAAGGGCTAGGCTCTTGTTTGGTTCATTTTCTGTTACATTTCAGTTAGTATTTCTTCTTTTTTTGGGGGGCCGGGTTTAGGGAGGAGAGGAAGGGTTATTGTTGATTTTATTGTTTTATGACTGTATTTTAAAATAGTCCTAAACTATAAGATCTTTGGGGAAGGGACCATTATTTTGCTTCGTGTGTGTACAGTGCTTAGCACAATGGTATCCGGATCTCTGAACAAGCCAAAAAAAGCACCATTTTTTTTCCTTTTACATGTCCAGCATATGAAGTTGATAATCAGTCTCAATTTTGTCTGGATGGAGCATGCATAATTAATTACACATTCACTCCTGTGGCATGAATGTCCAAATTTAAAGACATTTATGAACTGTAACAATCTTGATCAACCAGCATCACTGTACCTTTGTTCTTAGGAAGTTATTGCACTCCTGTTCCACGTTATAGTTGATAATGCGGGACACTTCTTCCTGCCAAATCTTTAAACCATAAATGTTGACATAATCTTGGATGTACTCAAAAGATCGATGGAATCCGTCCATGGTAGCTGCCATGTCTTTCAGTTTTGGCATCAGTTCACTTGGCTGTAGAAAAGGAGATTAATTAAAACCCCCCGAAGAGGCGGTATACAAAAGGGATAGATAATGACTTGTTTGTAAGTGTTACAGTGGAAAACAACCTAACAAAAGTTGAAAATGTGGTCTATTTAGGCTTTTATACTGTGCCAATCTAAAGGGCATATGGGCACCAGAATTGAACTGTTTTAAGAAACTTATCAAAGGTTAGTTGGAAATTCAATTTATTAACAGAATCATAGTATGAACTGAAATGTTCACAACTTCCAAGAGTCATGTCCAGATTACTGAATCTCCCGTTCCATGAACAGTTGAGTGCTTCACCACCACCAGAAGCAGCGCAGGGAACTGTATTTCTAAACAGAGAGACCCTTTATGTGGGCTGAGGTGTATTATCAACTGTTGTGGGAAAACAAAGAACTCTGAACTCTGGGTTGGTAGGTAAGTGACGAAAGGAATTTAAAACAAATTTGTTACAAAAGTTATACCTACTCGTACTGATTCCCTTCATGATTTGTGATTTCAGTTAACTGTATTTCAATTTCACATTAAACTTCTTAAAGAGAATATGAAATGCTAGAAGCTATTTGAAAAGATCCAGTACAGCAAGTTCCAGTCAAGTTCACATACAGAAAGAAAGTAACAAAACCAATTCTACTTGTACAGCACCTTGGCTCTAGGGTTAAAGGTGAGTCCCCTGTGAAGAGCCAGAGCTACTCGTTTGACCAGCTCCTTCCTTATTCCATCCTCTAACAACTGCTTTGGATCCACCTGGGTAAAAAAAACACAAGATTTCTCTGAAAGTCAGAAAAAAGGATTTTCTAAACATACATATAAGTATTTAATCTAAGAAACACCTTACTTCTAAATAATGGTGTGAAGTGCGGCAGCAAGTGAACTTATCAAGCAGTGGTGAACTGTGTATTATGACAGGTTTCAGAGTATTACGAGCCCCCTCTAGTGGCTGGTCCACAAGAGAATAACTTCTAATACTTCTAGCTCAGGGATGGCAACCTTTCGGAAGTGGTGTGCCGAGTCTTCATTTATTCACTCTGATTTAAGGTTTCACGTGCCAGTAATACATTTTAACGTTTTTAGAAGATCTTTCTATAAGTCTATAATATATAACTAAACTATTGTTCTATGTAAAGTAAATAAGGTTTTTAAAATGTTTAAGAAGCTTCATTTAAAATTAAATTAAAATGCAGAGCCCCCCGGACCAGTGTGAGTGCCATTGAAAATCAGCTCGCGTGCCATAGGTTGCCTACCCCTGTTCTAGGTAATAGAGTTACTTCTTTAAGTCAAGGTATTTGTGCTCAACATCCTAACTTTAAACATTTCCGATGACCCTTGGGAAGGGGGTGTTATACATGCGGCGTGGCAGAGCAGAGCACACGTAAGAAGTTTCTACTGTCTCGACACCGCTAGCAGTAGACATGTTCTTTATATGTAGGAAGAGTGGATCCCATTCAGATGAAGAAACTGCTCTTTAAAAAAGCTTTACAGTAACATTAAATGTAGAATAAATACACCAAATACTAAAGCCCTTGGCAAGTCTGTGCTCAATTGTAGTTGTGGGCATTCAGCACCTCTAAAAAGTAGGCCATTTATTTAGGTGTCCAACTTTAGGCACTCAAGTTTGAAAACTTTTGTCAAATTATTTCCTGTTTCTCTTTGTTTTTGCTTGTAAGCTTGTTTGAGTGCTGATTTTGGAGACTGTTATGGTTAAGTGTTAATTGCCTTCAAAGAGTTACATCCACGGTGACATTACCTTGATGATACCAACCAAAGTAGTTTTCATCATAAGGATACCTTCGGTGAAAATTGAAATAGCTTGGGTTAGCTTGGCAACCTTTAATGAGAGGAAAGGAAACTACTCATTAAAATGTAACAATAATTCAGGTACAATCACTGCAAAATAAAATAAATAATCAAATCAATTCTTGTTAAGTGCAAACTTCCGATTTTAAAGCAAAGTCATTTTTGCTCTTTTTAATAGATGTGATTTATTCAAAATGGAATAGTTTTTCCTTTCATGTAAATTCAGGTGGGTCTTTTAAGAGCAAACCAAGAAACAAAGGTGTTTCTTAGAGGTTTAATAACTATGAGGGAGATTTTCAAAAGGCACAAATGACAGGAAGGTGCCATGCTCTGTCTAGGTACACAATTCAAAGTTATGTAAAATGGAAATAATTGTTTGGGAGTCAAATGGTGGCACTGCTTTAAATAAATGGTTTTTAAAAGTCATTTCACTGTAGTGATGGTTGCCAGCAACAGGCCCACTCCAGCAGTCCTTATTCAGACAACACGCCTCTTGACTTAATGGAATTTAGTGATTTTGGTCAACAGTCTAATTTTTACATTTCTAGTGTACTTGTCTACTATTAATAATCATATAGAGAGTATGCATGTGCTTAGCACTACATGATCAAGTAAGACAGACTTTTTCCTGAGAGAGCTTAGAAGCTAGTAGAGACAACAGGGTTGTGAAGAAGGCTTTACTGAAGGCTTTGTGGAAGAAGAGCATTTTGAGGAGGGATGGCAGAGGAATTACTATTTGAAAACAAAAAAACCAAAAAGAAAAACCCAAAACCTCCTCTATCTTAAGGTTTAAAGATGATGACTAAACCCAGTACGTCAATCTGAATTTCAGTTTAATGTGAATGCACCAGGCGTTTGTATCAGTTAGACGAAAATAATGCAGATTTCAGATGTCAGGGCAGACTCTTACTGAGAGCATCAATCAGATGCAATGACTATGTGAGATATTTATACTTTAGGCCACATGCTGTCATGTTGCACATGGAACTCCTGCTGAGGTCAGTGGGAGTTTTGGTAAAAACTGCAGGAAGGACACAGTGTATATTACAGTACTTATTTATAGTTACATTTTAAAGAAAGTGATTTTAGTGTTTGTGAAAATTGCCAGACTGTCGGCAGTGGAGAATTAAGTCCTCTATCCACAGAACTGTTTCAATCCAAACAGCAATATAAGTTTCTCTATGTCCCATTGTCCACATGCCTCAATCTTGACTCCACATCTGAGGGCCAGAGGGTAGCTTAGTCTTGATGGCCCATTCAGTCCTTAACCTCTCTGTTGTGACCTTGAATAAGGGCACTGTGGTGATGGCGTTTTTCCATGCTGGTGATTCTATTAACTGAAAACTGAGAGACAAAGTGGGTGAGGTAATATCTTTTACTAGACCAACTTCTGTTTGGGTACGTCTACACTTACTTCCTGGTTCGGCGGCAGGCAATCGATCTTCTGGGATCGATTTATCGCGTCTTGTCTAGACGCGATAAATCGATCCCGGAAGTGCTCTCCGTCGACGCCGGTACTCCAGCTCGGCGAGAGGAGTACGCGGCATCGACGGGGGAGCCTGCCTGCCTGCCGCGTCTGGACCCGCGGTAAGTTCGGACTAAGGTACTTCGAATTCAGCTACGTTATTAACATAGCTGAATTTGCGTACCTTAGTCCGAAGTGGGGGGTTAGTGTGGACCAGGCCTTTGTGGAAGGGATAAGCTTTTGAGCTCCACGGAGCTCTTCCTTGGGTCTGGAAAAATTAACTTGAGTGTCTGAGGTGTTTTAAACCTCCACAGTTTAATTTATTCCCCTCTTCTACAGAGATCCATACTTTTAACTTTTCTATTATGAGTTTTCAGCAGAACAAAAATGACTAGTTAGTTGCCAGGAAATCTGGGATTCACTCATTCCAACACTAGCCAACTTAAATTCTTACTCAGTGGACAAGTCCAGCTCTAGTAGGAACAGGTGACTTCAATAGAGTTGCATCTACTTACACCGGGGCTAAGTTTAGCCACTATAAATTGTACTTTTCAGTATTCTGAAGTTCAACTGCACCTCATATCGTGGCCCAAGCTGAGCATAATCTCGTAGTTTGTCTTTGTCGAGACGAGTAGGTACTTCAATAATATCATGAGTCTGAAGCTTTATAATTTTGAGAAGGGAGGTAAACATGCTTTCTGGAATGATCTGTAGAACCTTCACAGAAGAAAGCAACACAGACTCAGTGGATAATTTTTAAGTATTAGCAAAAGCAATTCAGGAATGAAACAAATACATCTCGGTAAACGCCTACCTTTCTTACATAGGAAACCAACTCGCCAGAGTAATACTGCGATACACTGAGCAGGTCAGGGCTGTTTGCTTGATTAATACGAAGCAGTGGCAAGTCAAGAGCAGATGCAAGCTAGAAATAAAATGTATAATACTTTAACTGCCTCATTTTGAGATTCTGTTACCAAATATACAATTTAAAAATCTCTAATTCTTCATGAGCCTCTAAAACCCAGAATTCAAGCTGTCATTCTCCTGATAAAGAGCAATGATACACCACCGTCATTTTCTCCTGCTAAAATATTTTTTAAGAAAAAACACTTCTGAAGCTGATGACCATACATTCATTTTGTTCTTGCTTTGGTGGTTTGCAGATCACGGGCAGCAGAAGAAATCATTTTATTTTCTTATGGTCTCGTCCTCCTGCCCCATGTACTCATTTCCCTCAATCAAAAACATTTCCCATTCTTAATATTGCGGTGAAAATGTATCCTTCTAAACCAATGTCAGATCTGCCTTATGGCAGATTAAGTGCATCAGCAACATCGCTTCCATCATACATTCAGCCTCCTCTAGTTCCTGCACAGAGAGCCACATCTGTGTTCACTAAAAACACCAATGTCTCCAGCTAATGCTATTAGATAACTGGACTAATTATTAGGGAAAGAGTGTGGCTTAGAGCAGTGGTCCCCAACCTTTTCTGTGGGGCGGGCGCCGGACGACTAGCTGCTGAGGATCGTGGCCGCCGGACAAGCAGCCGTCGAAATGCCGCCGTGAAGCAGCATCATCAAGAGGCGTCGTCGCCGAAATTCGGCGGTAGCACTTCTTGACGTTGCCACTTCTCAGCGGCATTTCGGCGGCTGCTTTTCCGGCGGCCAGTAGGCAGGCGCACATGGATGCCCCGGTGGGCGCCATGGTGCCCGCGGGCACCGCGTTGGGGACCCCTGGCTTAGAGGGTAGAGTGCTAGACTTGACCTCAGAAGAGCAGGGTTCTATTCCTGGCTGTGCCACTGGCCTGTTGGGTGACTTTGGGCAAGTCACTTCATTTCTATGGGGCTCAGCTTCCCCACCTGCAAAATGGGAATAATGAGACTGACCTCATTTTCAAATCTACTGATGAAAGTACTGGGTATTATTAATATGAATAATTAATTATTAATATGACTGGGTGGTGTTCCATATTAAAATTACGTACAACCTGTATTAAAAAAAAAACATTTAAGTCATTTTATTAATCTATGAAAAGTAATGGTAATCAGAACTATTCACGTATGGTCACGTACGAGTGGTCATGTATATGGATAAACACTAAGGTCTAATTAACAGAGGAGTTAAACATGGAATCGTATTGTTGGCATACCTTCAATGATAAAGTAGGAGCCATTCATTTAATTCATGCTTACCTTTAGGAAAGTAGCTCTGAGTTTAGTTACCATTGATGGGCTGGCTCTTATGCTTTCTTGCATGATAGATGTGAAGCTGAAAAAAAAAAAAAAAAAGTAAAAATATCAGGTCCATCATCTTGAACTATTTCTCTCTTGTACCACAGTCTGATGCAGAAACTGCACATGGAGTCAGTGGAGTTACACCACGAATGAACTTGGCCAACAGAGATGCCTTTTGGGACAATAGTTCAGTCAATGTAAGGTAAGTGGTGCAATAAGATAAGAGAGTGTCAGACACTCAGTAATACCCAATGCTGTGATGTGCCATTTATACTCTTGTGGCAATGGTTTGTCCATTTGTTTTTGGTCAAAACAACCCGGGAAAAAATCTGGATCCTTGTTACCTGGAAACCACTTAACAGGCTAAACCTTGGTCCATTTTAATATTCAAAGCTGTTATAATTGGGTTAAGAATAGATAGCAAAATTGTAGTACCATGTAACCCTCTCCTAGAAACAAGCCCAACAAGGGCCCATAATTCCCATTCAAGGCAATGGGAGTTGACTGCTCAGAACCTCACAATATGGCCCTAGGCATTGCTACTTAGAACAAGTTGCAAGAGTTAACAGCATTTGCAAGTTTTGTGCAAAGTTAGGAACTGACATGCATACAATTTCTCTTGAATGGAAGTAGTCCTACTTCAACAATGATAAATGGGAGAAAATTAAATAAAAGGAACACAAGATTGAATTAAAACAAACAAACCCTGGTAACATACCTGTCAATTAACTGCCAAGCATAAGAAAGATCACCAACTATCTGCATGGTGATCAAGACCTCTTCTTTAATGTTGATTGTTCGTATCATCTGATGGAGAAACTTGCGGGTATCAGCCAGAAACTGACAAACTTGCAGATTAGATTCCAGCTGGTGAAATTCTTGGACCTGTATTAAAACAAAGTCTCCATTTGTCTTTTTTTTTTTTTCCCTTTCCTCCTCGGACGATTTGACAAAAAAGATTCACTAAGTTTACAATATTTTTCTTGCTAAAATAAACACAACATTCATCAAAACCCTCTCTTACTTTGGAATGTCACTAAGGGTACGCCTACACTATCGGAGATCGATTTATCGTGTCTACTGTAGACGCGATGAATCGATCCCCGATCGCTCTGCCATCGACTCCGGAACGCCACCATGGCAAGAGGCGGAAGCGCAGTCGACAGGGGAGCGGCGGCCGTTGATCCCGCGCCGCGAGGAGGCGAAGTGATTCTAAGTCGATCTAAGATACGCAACTTCAGCTACGAGAATAGCGTAGCTGAAGTCGACGAATCTTAGATTGATCCCCCCCACCCCACCCCATTGTAGACCAGGTCTAAGGAAGCAATTTCATTTAACCAAGTGCCTACATACCTTGGGAGTACTCTGAGACACCATGCTGAAGTGTCTTTTACCTCCTGGAAAAATGGGTAAAGGTGTTTGCTCTTGTGTCCTGGCCAAATTCTAATATGGATATTTCTCTTTTGCCTCCTAAATTTCCCTATGCAGTTTCAAATAGATTTGGGTTTTCTTTTCACATCCTTTCCTAAACTGATGTATAGCACTTACCAAGTTCTGTTTAACATTAGTTTTATTTTGTCTTAAAGGCTACTGAACTTAATGGGGGGAAAATTGATTCCTTTATAGCCCTTATCCTGCAAACAGATCTTTATAGGTGAACTCTTATGATCATATGGAGTGGATTACAGAATTGGGGCCTGTATTCGTATAAGGGGTTTAAGTTAGAAAAACACGTTGTGATCCGTCTGGTTGAAAGGCCAACATAAGCGTATCAAATGTGTTTTCCAAAGATGCTATACAATATGGCTCCAAGTCCCTGTCTTTACCTCCTCCAATGCCTGTATCAGTTGTACAGTTTTTCTGCCTGCTGCAGTGGAGTCATCATAGTTTAGAGACATTATTTGCTTGGAGATCTCTCTGAACCAAGCCTGCAGGTTCTCTGTTTAACCAGGAAAAAGGAAAATTTTAAGTTAGTGACTCAATCCCCACAAACACAATTGAAGATCTGATTAATAAAATGCATGACTTGCCTTTAATACTAAAAATATTAAATCTTTCCTAAAACATATAGTAAATAAACTAAAATTCTAAATGTTGCTTTTAAAATCCCAACCTCTCAACATGTGATTTTAAAGGGGTATGGTCAACATAAAAGTCTCACGTAATATTTTAAAATAATTTCTAAGCTGCAGCACCACTACCAATGTAGATTGTAAAACCTGAAATAATTAAAAAAAAAAACAAACACACACATCTACCATCAGTGATGCTGCTTGTTTAGGTTTTGCTTTATGCTATGTTTTTACCGTGAAAGTAGCCAGGGCTGTTTCAGTTTCTGGTTAGATGGTGTTGGGTTCACAACAACGAAGGGAAAAGTTTTTCCTGTGATTAATATCCCATAAACATTTATTTTCAGTATTATCTCTCCCCTCACCCCCAAAATACAAAACTTGCTTATTCCATTTGTTCATTTCATTTAAATTACCATTTTTCTCCACTCTTGTAAGAGGTTTAACTCCTGAAAAGACATCAGCAAGTTCAGTCATCCTTTCAGACCCTTCCTTTTTATAGCTCTCCCATTTAGCCTGCTTTTCTGACAGCATCTGCTTGAACATCTATTGAAAAATGAAACCTTCAGTTTATGAATTTGGCACTAATGCAAACTGCAATATCATTCAATTTTAAATAGGGCTGGCAAGCGATTAATCACGCTGTTAAACAAGAATAGAATACCATTTATTTAAATATTTTTGGGTGTTTTCAAATGTATTGATTTCAATTACAACACAGAATACAGTGTACAGTGCTCACTTTATATTTATTTTTGATTACAGGTATTTTCACTGTAAAAAAAACAAAATAAATAGTATTTTTCAATTCACCTAATGCAAGTACTGTAGTGCAATCTCTTTATCATGAAAGTTGAACCTTACAAATGTAGACTTATGTACAAAAAACTGCATTCAAAAATAAAACAATGTAAAATTTTAGAGCCTGCAAGTCCACTCAGTCCTACTTGTTGTTCAGCCAATTGCTCTGACAAACAAGTTTGTTTACATTTGCAGGAGATAATGCTGCCCACTTCTTATTTACAATGTCACCTGAAAGTGAGAACAGGTGTTCTAATGGCACTGTTGTAGCCGGCGTCGCAAGATATTTATGTGCCAGATGCGTTAAAGATTCATATGTCCCTTCATGGTTCAACCACCATTCCAGGGAACATGCATCCATGCTGATGATGGGTTCTGCTCGATAACTATCCAAAGCAGTGTGGACCGATGTATGCTCATTATCTGAGTCAGATGCCACCAGCAGAAGGTTGATTTTCTTTTTTGGTGGTTCGGGTTCTGTAATTTCCACATAGGAGTGTTGCTCTTTTAAGACTTCTGAAAGCATGCTCCACACCTCGTCCCTCTCAGATTTTGGAAGGCACTTCAGATTCTTAAACCTTGGGTTGAGTGCTGTAGCTATCTTTAGAAATCTCACCTGGAATGGTGGTTGAAGCATGAAGGGACATCTGAATCTTGAGCGCATATGGCATGTAAATATCTTACAACGCAGGCTACAGCAGTGCCACGAGAATGCCTGTTCTCATTTTCAGATGACATTGTAAACAATTCTATTGTTCCTTGAGTTTTGTGAAATCTGCAGTGAAAGTGTTCTTAAAATGAACAGCATGTGCTGGGTCATCATCCGAGATTGCTATAACATGAAATACACCTCTACCCCGATACAACGTGACCCGATATAACACGAATTCGGATATAATGCGGTAAAGCCGTGCTCCGGGGGGGGCAGGGCTGCGCACTCTGGTGAATCAAAGCAAGTTCAATATAACGCGGTTTCACCTATAACGCGGTAAGATTTTTTGGCTCCCGAGGACAGCATTATATCGAGGTAGAGCTGTATATGACAGAATGCACATAAAACAGAGCAGAGGACATATAATTCTCCCCCAAGGAGTTCAGGTCACAAATATAATTAATGCATTATTTTTTTAACAAGTGTCATCAGTATGGAAGTATGTCCCCTGGAATGGTGGCTAAAGCATGAAGGGGCATACGAATGTTTAGCATATCTGGCACATAATTATCTTGCCATGCCGGCTACAAAAGTGCCATGCAAATACTTGTTCTCACTTTCTGGTGACTTTGTAAATAAGAAGAGGGCAGCATTATCTTCCGTAAATGTAAATGGACTTGTTTGTCTTAGCGATTGCCTGAACAAGAAGTAGGACTGAGTGGATTTGTAGGCTCTGATGTTTTACATTGTTTTGTTTTCGAGTGCAGTTATGTAACAAACAAACAAAATCTACGTTTGTAAGTTGCACTTTCACGACAAAGATTGCACGACAGTACTTGCATGAGGTGAGTTGAAAAATACTATTTTATCATTTTTGCAGTGCAAATATTTATAATCAAAAATAATATACACTTTGATTTCAATTACAACACGGAATACAATATATAAAAATGTAGAAAAACATCCAAAATATTTAATAAATTTCAATTGGTATTCTATTGTTTAATAGTGCAATTAAAACGGCGATTAATCTTTTTAATCGTGATTAATTTTTTTGAGTTAATTGCGTGAGTTAACTGCGATTAATTGACAGCCCTAATTTTAAATAATGCTGAAAATACTCAGTTGGCTGGAACTGCTTCACAATGAACACAAGAACATACATTAAAAGTATTGGTGTATGTTTTGAATCCAAATAAGATCTCGCTAGTATACTAAATACAAACTTAATAGCACTTGTGAGGAAAAAAAAAATACAGCTATCAAGGCCCATGTCTAGTGGGAGAATGCTGGATATACTGTATGTTAAAGTGTGCTTATGTCAGATGTACTGTTGATTTTTTGGTCACTAACAGAAAGATCTACTAATTTTTTATTTGCAGAGATACTGTGAGAGCCTGATTCTCCATTGCTTTAAATCTTGTGTAAAGATTCATGACTGTGTAAAGAGAAACTGGTTCAGGAAAGCATGTGCTTAAAGTTAAGCATGCACTTAAATGCTTTCCTGAATCAGTGCTGGGAGTGTAAAATACTACCAAATAAAAATACACCTCTACCTCGATATAACGCTGTCCTCGGGAGCCAAAAAATCTTACCGCTTTATAGGTGAAACCGCGTTATATTGAATTTGCTTTGATCCACTGGAGTGTGCAGCCCTGCCCCCCTGGAGCACTGCTTTACCGCATTATATCCAAATTCGTGTTATATCGGGTCGTGTTATATCGAGGTAGCGGTGTAGTTGTATTTTATACCCACTTTATATAGGTGTAAGTGACTTCCTACTAGAGTGCTCTTTGCATAATCAGCCCCAACTGTCCTTTGGTTAAAATAAAGCCTAAAAGAAGAAAATATACTAAGATAAGAATTATGCAGCTTCTCCTAGTCAGTTTCTAGTTTGCCAGTTATCAGTTGGATAAACCAATATGCTTAGCAAATGTGTGTTGGCTGAGAATGAAATTTGGCAACCACTGAGAAAGACATGTACAAGGCAATTCCAAGGTGCAGAATCTGCCTCTCTCTGATTGAAAACCCAGGTCAACAAGGAGACTCATTTGCTGATATTAGTGGATCATAAAGTTGTAATTGTTCTATCAGCATTCAATGCCCGTTTCTCAGCACTGTGTCACAGTTGAGGGGAAATAATTTTTTTAAAAAATTGCTGTCACTGACATGTTACCTCTTTCAAGATGAACTCAAACTGTGCTGTATCCAGGAGAAGCTGGAAAAGGATCTTGGCATTGTATTTGGAATCTGTTAGAATCTGATCCTTTATTTGACGGAGACGCTTGTTATTTGGGTCACAAGCTGCAAATGGAAGGACAAAAATTCTGTACCACTGGAGAATGCATTATGCTGTTAGAAATGAGCCTATTTACAAATACTAGTTTCTGAAAAGATTGAGAGAGACGGGGTAGGTGAGGTAATATCTTATTGGACCAACTTCTGTTCGTGGAAGGGACTGATATCCTCCACCAAACAAGAATGATATGAGTAGTGGCAGTGGAAGCTTCCCCTGGTGCTCTACCGATGTACCTCACTCCTGACTTGGAGGGACTATCCTGTAGTTGAGAATATAGCTAAGTCTCAAGGTACATTCAGTTTTTGTTTGCTCTGCTGAGATTGCAAAGGCACATTTTTTGGCTGTGATAGTTCTTTTGATGCAGACACCTTATTATTATTAGGTGTTTGTTTTCTTTTAAATACCTAGAGCCGTAAGCCCTCTGGTGCTAGACACTGTACAAGCATAACAAAACTTTTGGTTTCAAAGGATGTGCGATACCATGACATTAAAAAGTTAGACGCAACACCCTGAAAATGGTACTTTGTTAAATAACAAAGCAGAAGAAATAAGCCAGTCTCCCTGCTCATATGGTTCAACCTGCATGGGCTAGTTCCACAGAATCATGATTTCACATTAAAGTTTTTAGGTCTGTGTCTGGTTGTAAGAATAAACATGTGCCATGGATGCTATTCTGAGGTGAAATTTCAAGAAATGGGTTAGTAAAAGACCACTTCTGCAAATGACTGAAAGCAATGGTTGAAACTCCACTGGCTTCCATGATGAAAAAAAAAAAAAAAAAAATTAAATTAAAAAAAAAAAAAAAAAGCTCCAGTCATCATCTAACATACAGAATTCTGTACTAAAAGCCTTACCCGAGTCAGCAGTGTGAAGCATCAGCCAACGGATTGCAACATTGCAGTCTCTTAAGCAGTTGAGCAGCTTGGGAATATTATCCAGCACTAGCTCCTCCCTCAGACAGCCCTCTTTGAGAAACTGCTGAACTTGAGTGTGCACACGCTCTGTGACAGCAGCATACCGGCTTGCCTTTGAACATACAATTCTTTCATCAATATGGAACAAGGAAACATCATTTATCTACTATGTGCAGCACTGCATGAGCACAAAGTGAGTATGAGTCAAGTAACATGCTGTAAATTCACTACCCACATAGTTTCTCTGGGGATGGCCGGGGAACACAGTTCAAGGCAGACTTTGTAATTGAGTGGTGAGAGAATGTAATCTAGCATCTAGAGCTGAGGACCTATACATGAAGGACAACGTTTTCAAAATGCCTAAGTGGTTTAGGAACCTGGATCTTTGGCTCCTAAGTTACTTACACGCTTTCAAAAATTTTACCTAAAAAATGGTAGAACCACCCAGCTGACAATGAAAAGTTTACTGTGCATTCACTAGAAAGAACAAAGCAGTAATAAAATACACTCTAGAATTGGAAATATTTGCTATAAGTCAGTTGTTGGCTGTATTAACAGATTAAGGAAAAATATGTTTGCAAATACTAATTCAGTCAGTTTTTTAAAGTGAATTTATAGCAGTTTCATTTAATATCAAGGTGATTATTTCTTGCACATGATAGTTGGGGGCTCCATCTTGGGACAGATGTTTATATGTAGGTATCTAATCATGCAGACAGGTGCGTAGGCGCTTTTGAACATCCCACTAGGAACCTCACTGCCGTCGATTTCAATCCGGTATGTGATTAGTTTTAAGTGTATGGATAGTCTCATTGAAGTCAGAGTCACATGAAAGTAGTTTAAGATAAACGAGCAGCCAACTTTTTTGTGCTATGGTATACTTTTATATTTTGTAACCATTCTGCAGACTAATGGTTATAAACATTTCATGAAGATAATTTCTGTCTAGCAAAGGGACAGATTCTCTGCTCAGCATAGTTGCTCAGCTCCCAGCAAGAGACTAACTTCCTTAGTGAGAAAAGCATCTTGAGTACTGCATAACATGATGTTGGCTGTCGGCAGCTATGAACTCAACTCAGAGCACTGGAACTATGAGGAAGAGACACAAATATTTACTACAGAGGGTTCAGACTTTGAGACTTGAAGCCATTCTCAATGTTGACTCACCCGAGTTATGCATTAGAGAAAGACGATCCATGTGCTAGTAAACACATGGAATACATGTGAAATACCCACACAGCTTGAATCTTACCATGAATATAAAACTTGTATTTACTCACCTGCTCTTTGATGTTTGAAAGATCTAATGTGTAGTTGAGGGCAGTTTTTGCAGCCTTGTAAGGTTCCCATGCATCAGTTAGATTTACAGTGATTCCCATATAAATACTAATAACCTAAGGGATTGAAGCAGAAACAAAATTTAAATTGTGGTCATTCTTATTATGAAAGAGAAATGTTCTCCACCTAGAAGCGTGAACAGAACAAGGTAGTTCATAGGCTAGAATGCTAGAAATAATTAATCTGTACCCAACCTCATGTACAGATGAGCTACAGACAAAACGAATTTCTAGGCTACATCCTTCTTCCCTTCACCTTCATTGGAAACCCATGATTCTTAGACTTCCTTTCATTTGAAAGGACAGTGTCAATTTGAAATCTAGTCAGTTTTTTAAAAAGTGAATTTATAGCAATTTCATTTAATATTAATATCAAGGACAAAGTGTTTCTACCATTTTCTATGACTTTGCAATCACCTTTTCCTGTTTTTCCTCCCTCTCCCCACCCCCATCCCCCTTGTTGCTGTGTGAAAGCTCCATACACGCGACAGAGGACTGGACCATACACAAAGGGCTGTCAAATGCATAAAGCAGACAAGCTGATAGCACCTCTCTTTTCCTCATGCTCTTTAAGTTTAAGGTGAGCTGTTACTTGTAACAGCAGTAGGCACAATGGTTTCAGACAGAGGATGGGACTTTAAAAGGAGCCAAAGGGAGTTGGGTGCCTAATTCATTTAGGCTCCTTTAAAAATCTGAGACGCTGAAGTGTGATTAAGTTCACTGGGAGCTTTTCATTTTTAGGCTCATGTAAGGTGCTTGACTTGGAGGTGGAAATCCTATGTTATAGACAGAACAGGGCAGCAGCAGTGAAACTTCACTACACCGTTCCTCCAAAACACCTCCACTCTGACCTGGTGAGATCACCTGTAGGAGTGAGTGGACAGCTCTATGTATTTTCCCCATCAATCCTCGGTCCCGTCCCAAGAATATAAACAAAGAGTTCATTAGGGCCCATTGTGATCGTGTTTTGTGTGAAGCGGGGACCTGCCTAAAACCACTGGGTTACTAATTTCACAAATTACTGAATGTCCCTTAAAGATTAAGATTTTCATTCACTAACAACTAAGTGCTGATTTGAATCCAGTCTAGAAGTGGAAGGCTCTATTATAACTGATTGTTCCATCACACAGTCAGCCATTTAAATATTTGTATCATTGTGGAGTGAAAGATGGTAGCATCCTTAAAAACCTAGAATGCTAAATTCTCCCTTCAGATATTAGTGTGCAGTTTTCACAAAGACAATGGAAGTAGTATACATGTGTCTAGAAGCTACAGTTCCTATTCTTTCTTACAGTGCCTGCTGTTATTAGTTTTTCCACTTCCCCTTGTCTTTTTCTATCCTGCTCATGCAAAACACAATTGGAAGCGACTGGACATTTGTAAGATCACTTGTTTCCACTTTTCTTTGTTTAGTAAGACTCTCTTCTTAGTTGTAAATACAGCTATAAGGACAGAGATCTCCATAAAAGGTAACAGGTGGAAGCTTCTATTCCATCTGCACTTCATCATAAATGAAGTGAACTATATGTTTATAGTGACTAATATTCACAAGGGATATTTTACTGTGTCCTTTACTCAATCAACATGCTCCAAACAAAGCATAATCTAATCTCCCTAAAGGAGTTCCTATTCTATTCTCTAAGACAGTATTTTCTGCAAGGCACACTTCAAAAAGGTACTTCAAATAAAAGTTGCACTGCAGGTTTAAATCCAGCATGCAGTGTAAGAACAACAACAGTATTTACCCAGTTATCTGGAAAATATTTATCCACTATCTCTCTCATTTTTGCTTGTTGTGTGTGAAGAATAGAAGGGTCAAAATAGAGAATCACATACAGCATGGCAGCTTGAGTAGCCAGAGCAGTGCTGCGATGCTCTGGTAATGGATATGCAGAAACCTAAAATGTGGAAAAAACAAAGCATATGCAAATATTAGTATGGTGCACTTAAGAGTACAGTACATTCATACCATAAGGCTATCATCTGTCAGCTGGGTATCTTGGGCATGTAAGTCTCAAATCCATCCATCCGTTATACTGAGCCCTTTACATCCTACATCTCACTAGAATATGCAAGCTAATTTACAGATGCTATCCAGATTTTATAAAAATATTACCTTGTTGTAAATGATTGAAAGGCAGGGGACAGCATGCCTGAAGCAAAGTGCTAAAGATGGACTGGAAGGAGTGGACCAGGAGGGAAGCATTTTGGAGGGACTGGGAGTTGGTGGGGCGGGTGAGGTTAGTATCAGAGAGAGGCAGAGACTGCAATAATCCAAGCACAAGATAACTAGACCCGTGGTCCGCGAGCTCCATTCAGGTGGTCTGCAGATAGTTCCCTATAAGGCGCGTGCCTGGGCGGCCGCACATGAGAGAATGAAGGGCCACCCACCTAATGAGTGGAGCTGCGCAGGCATGGCTCCACTAATTAGGTGCCTGGATCCTGGAGAATACGCACATGTAAGGTGAGGTGGTGTCCTTGGTTGGAATAGGGGGTAGGTGGGAGGGGGCAGTGGAGTGAGACGAGGAGGTGGGGGGAATTTGGGATGTGCAGGGCTCCGGTGGCCAGAGAAAGAGGTGACTTTCCTCAGCTCCAGGGCTGCAGCTGCCGGGGAGAGATGGCCCTCCTTCCCAGCCCCTCCTTCCCAGCCCCAGCTCTGTGGCTGCTGTGGTGGGGGAGAGACCCCCCTCCTTCCCAGCACCAGCTTGGGAGATGCTGCGGTAGGGGAAAGAGGGCACATCCATTGCATTAGAAAGGTAAGACTACTGATATTAAAATATGAGTTGTGTGCTTTTATTTGTAGAACAAAATAACTTTAATTAATATTAAGTTTTTTTATATACAGTGCTTTTATCCAAAGCACTTTACAATAGTTAACTAACGGTACAAAGAACATTTGGAAAGATCATTAAGTGGTCCGCCAAGACCCTCAGCAATTTTCAAGTGGTCCGCAAAAAAAACAGTTTGAGAACCACTGAACTAGAGTATGGAGAAGTGTATTCCTTCATTTCTACATTAATAAATTGAACAAATTCCGAATATACCAATAGGGTCAAGAAAGTGCCTTTTTATTAACTGAAATCCCTAAAGAGCACCAAAACCCACTGGTTAACTCACCTGGTTATAGATGTCATCAGATCTCAAGCGGCCAATAACCATGCTAATGAATGTTTCACTTATGGGTACCCTACTGAAGTAACTTTCAGGATAGTTTAGAGGCCTTTTAGCTCCTGGTTGGCTTGAGTACCCAGTGCTTCGAAGCAGCTTACATATATCATCCATATTGGAATCAGCAGATCGAGCAGCACTAGGTTATAAAAGAAAAAAGAAAATGTATCTACATGAACTGACCCATTAAAAAAAAAACAACCAAAAAACAACCAAACATTATTTTCCCCTTACCAAGGAAGGGCAGCTATAGATGCCTATACTGGAATCCTAACTAAGGATACAAAGCATGAATGAAACAAAGAACCTTATTCATAGTTCACAGAGGATAGAAACAGAAAGCATTCAATTCAGAAGATGAATCTGACATTTTCTTTTACTTCTGAATTCCCTTCCTCGCCCCACCCTCATATTTTGGAAATGAGGAATTTCCACTCTACTTTCTTATGTCTGAAAGTTAGAAGAGATACCAGTTGAAGTGCGAGGATTCATTTAAGGACTAAACAATCATATTGTTTTTCCTTTTAGCAAACATATTACTGGTGAAAGGGGTTAGAGTGTTAAATCACACAAAATCCTCCAAGAATATTAAAGATTCCTGAGTTCAGCTAGCAGCTCTATTTATTGATTGGACGATTCAGAAGTGTGCTATAACTGTAGGAAGTACATTCGGGGATAAATGTAGTAGCTGGAACTCAGCACATTTCACAAAAATTTTCTTGTGCCTTTGGAAGCTTGTTATATTTTGATAGCTGAGGGTTACAGTACTGAAGCTCTAGGCAGAAATATTTTAGCCAAGGTGTCCAAGTCCTCATAAGGTCAGAATCAGAACAAGTCTATAGCACTGCTTATGCAACTGGATCTATGCAGCAAGCAGCTAGATCTGTGCAGGCAGACCTTGGTGCACGAAAGAAGTAACCCTAATGTCCATGAGGCTCTGCAGGGGCACCAGTATCCACCCAGGTGGATCTGATTGCAGGACAGGAGCCAATACCTCCACATCCCATATTAAATTAATGCCTATATAAAGAAAAACCTTAGCTAAATATGCTGCATGCTACATTTTTACTATACAAACCACATTCAAATACTTCCTAGCACAAGCATACCTGTATCTATAGTAGGAAACCAAGATTCTCTCTCTGACCTCCCCTTCAATCTTCTGGTCAATGACCAGCAACATGACTCCGTACAAATAGAGAGCTTCACACTGTTGAGAAATAATATGAATTAACAAATTAATGCTATCTAACACTAACATACTTTTACCATTTAATTAATATTTTAAAGTGAATTAAGTGTTTTTACATCTTGTGAAAAGTGCCAGATTACAGTGCTTCAATGTTTTGTCTCATCCATTAAACAGAGGTAGCTCAGGCATCACTTCCACGCCTGGGCTTGCCAAAGTTCATTAGAAATGGCTGCTTGAGAACAAGGCTAAGCATGAGAAAGTATCAGTCTCCCTGCCAATTTATTTATTAGCTTTGCAGAAATACCCACTTGTCTTACTAGCGGAGTGATCTGTGTATGGGACGAGGGCAACGTCTGCTAAAATGGTCTGAGATGACCAGCTTATTTCACAGTGGCCATTAAATGGTCATAAGATGGCAGTGAGTTTTGGATCACTAATGACCTGGATCAGATTTGAACCACAATGAAGTGAAAATGAAAATGTTTCCTTATCCTTTTACCATTTCCTACAATGGATTCCTAACAAAAAAATGAGCCACAGATCTTGAATGCATTTTGTGAAGTTAAAATATAGACAAAAGATAATATGTTTAAGTTAAATTTAGAAAGGGTAGATGCCAAACTATATCTGACGCTAACATAGTTGATGTAGTTTATATTACCGGTTACTAACTGGTAAATACTTACTAGAAGTTGCTTGCCATCTTCATTAAGGAGCACAGTTTCTAATGTTTGTTGAATGTAAATTCCTTCATTGAGATCATCCAAATATCTACAAACAGTAACCAAGAGTAGGTCATTCACCACAAGGAGTCCGCTCTCTGCTTCTTAACTGATGTGCCCTTACAAGCAAGTGGGGCAGTTTCCCCTGAAGGTCAACAGAAGAGTGTAGAAGCCCTGCTTATAAGGTTATGACAACACCTCCCAAGCTATAAAGAAGTTCACTTAACACAGGTTCAACAAGCACAAGTTTCTCAAGCACAGAAAAAATACAAAGGTCCTAATAATCTGAGGAAGGCACTGGAGGCCTGAGCTCACTAGATGCAGAGTATCTCCTGCAACATACTGATCATGCTCTGGTTCAGTTAATGTCAATGGATTGAAGAGTATTCAGTATCTTGCAGATTTGAGGCCTGTATTCAAGTGAGGAGAACAGCTCCTATGTAAACCATCCCCTCACCTCTGTATGGATGGGGGTAACCTAAAGAGCAGAGCACGGAAAGGAAAAACTAGGAACTAGTCAGACTTGGAGGAAAGACTGGAATATTATGCAGAAGGTTAATCAGAGCTTCATCACTGGAGTCTAGAGGGCACTGACAGTTTGACAGGAGGCCCAGAAGTCACCTCACAAATATAAGTTATTGTAAATTTCTCTAATAGATCTCTATTCCGTTTTGCAAGGGCAAAGTTGGAAGTGGAATGATTTCATCTTAATTGTTAAGCGGGATATATCTATCTAAAAAAGGTTTACTACTACCTGTCCATCATCACATCACATAAAATCAATAGCTAGGGCAAAGTCCCTACTGGACTTTATGGAGTCTCTGGCAATTCTCGCTTACATGATTTCATGAGCCTTTTAAAACAGTAACCCTGGGGTAAGGTAGTTACTCTGAAAAAAATAATTTAGGAAAGCAGTCGCATTGGAGGTCAGAGATAGAGAGGTACAAGCTAAAATTTTTTATCTTAATTCTCATACTCTTTTGCAACACCAAAAAAATGATTTTATAATAATAAATCTCCCTTCATCCACAGATGTCAAAAACATTTTACAAAGATGGGCAAGAATCATCATTTCCAGTTTATTCATAAGGAAAGGGAGGCACAGGTGAAGTAACTTGCCTAATGTCCATCAACATGTTGGACACAGTGACAGAAGCATAATACAGTGTTCATTACAGCAGGTCATGCTGTTAAGTAACAGAAATATTTTGGCAGAAAAAAAAATTAAGATCATACAGTTACTGGAGTCACTACATTAACAAATCTTACACACATACCTGTTTAAATCTACAATATATTTATGGACACTTTGAAATGCTAGATAAAATCTTGTCAAAATTTCTATGTTGTTTTCACGAAATTCTTCATCTAAATCCAGTAACTCAGGTTTGGCTTCCAACTTGCCTTCACAGATCTCAGGCCCCTAAGAAGAGGAAATTGATTTAAAAATTATTAAAGAACATTGATCAGAATTATGACTGTTTGCTGTAGGAAACAGTACATGAAATAATTATGTATTGAGCAATTGCATCCACCTTAACTACCAAAAAATACCATTGCCAAGGTGTGTTCAACTAACTTTGGTTTCACAATTAGATCTTCCCCCCAAAGATATTTTGGACATTTGTACTTATAAATCAATTCTTTAATGAACGGTTGATGGATTTTACATTTTATTAGGAATTCTTATATGGATACTGCAAACACAGTAATTAACACTTTGGGTGAAAACACGGTCCTATTGAAGTCAGGAAGACCTTTGCCATTGGCGTCAGTGGAGGCACAATTCCACTCTTAATACTTTTGATCCTCCCATATTAAGGCTGGATTCTATGACCTTAAGTGCAAGATTCTTCAAACAGCAGCTCACATAATTAGTCTTTTCTAATCCATATTGTCTCTTTGAAGGCAGCAGAACTATGGGTGTGTTGGCAGGCCCAGGCCTCATGTTATTCCTCAAAATAAACCTGTAGAGTAGGTACGTGTTTACAGACAGCGGGGAAGGGAGGAAACAGCTGCAAAGGGTGCTGTCAACTTGAACTTTATAAAATAAGTAACTTAAAAAGATATTTGAAGTCTAACAGCAGCCTAGGTCCACATGGCAATTTGTGTGAGTTTTAAAAGTATTTCTTTTTCTCTTGGTGCTGTGTGAAAGATCCACACATGCAGGACACAAGGACTGACTGACAATACAGGCAAAGCAATGAAACTGACAGCATATAAGTGCTGCCAATTGCACAAAGTAAACAAACGGAAACAAATAATTTTTTATCTCAAATATAATGATTTTAGATGTTACTTGTATAGTGAGGATTTTAGACAAAAGTATGATTTCCAAATTGATGATGTGACTTTAAATCTATTTGTGCCTCAGTCTCCCTTAGGCACTGAGGAAAATGAGGTCATAAATGGGATTAGAACTGGAGCTCCCGTTTCCCCATCCAAGCTCAGAGCTCATCACTCTTTCTATAAAATACCGTTATGTGATCAGAGGTCTCTTACTGTACAATTCTCAGAAACAGAAAGGCAAATTAGTCACTGTGAAGATCCCTTCCCAAACTGTCCTGAAAAACAGCAAAGTGAAAGCACTTTAAGAAGTTAAACCCAGGAAGGGAAACAAGGGATCCTCCTTGGCCACGGATCCTGCATATGCTTGTTAGTTCAGCACACGTAAACAGACCTAATGGAGAAAGAACCATCGCAGAATTGTTATTAAAAGGAAGTTATATAAAGGTAGCTTTCAATGCAGCAGAAGATAGAGAACAGGGTTAAGGCAACCAGAAATGCATCAGGAATCTCCAGATACTACCTGAAGGAACACAGCCATTGTTGACATGCTCAGAATTTGCCTGTTCTGTCTAAAGTGAGATTTTAAGTACTAAACTATCCCTCAGATAATTAAAAAGGCCTAATTCCACTTTTTCAGCTGGGAAAACCCAACAACTTTTCAAAAATAGTGTTTTTTGGGGATTTCTCATGTAAGTGTGCATTTTATACCATCCCCCTTTTCTCCCCTCACGTCCTCCTTTCAAATGATCTGATGGATCCAATGGAATTAAAAATCAAATTCCTGTTGTCCAAATACAAGATCTAGACTATACTCTGTTTCTGACTCACAGGCATAAACAAGGCAGGGAAAAAGGTGTGATATGAAGTTTTTGGATTTAGTTCACTCAAGTAATAAAGAGCTAATGTGGAGGCATATCCAAATTGTAACCTCACTTTGGGTGAATTTATTGCCAATACCAAATTCAGCATAAAATAAATTGTATTAAACTCTTACATTTGATAGTAATTAACACAATTAATTACTCAAGAATGGCAGGTTTAACACATGCATACCAAAAGGCTAAAACACCCTAGAGCAGTGGTTCTTAACTTCAGCAACCTGAGGACTCCCATTTCGATTTAAATTTTTTTGCAGATCCCCAAGCCCTGGCACAGCCCCAGGCCCCGCCCCCACTCCACTCCTTCCCCCAAGGCCCACCCCAACCCCACCTCTTCCCGCCCCCGTTCCACCCCTGCCCATCCTCTTTCCTGCCTCTTCCCACGAGTGTGCCCCCTCCCCACTCCTCCCCCTCCCTCCCAGAGCCCCCTGCATGCCGCTGAACAGCTGTTCCCTGGTGTGCAGGAGGCGCTGGGGGGGGAGGGAGGGGGAGGAATTGATGAGTGGGGGTCCGCGGACCCCAGTTTGAGAAACAGCGCCCTAGAGAAATAGTGCTCCAGTAAGAAAATGATGGTTCAAGAGAGAGATTTAACAAAGGCAGAGTAATATTTACCTTAAAGTAACTGAAATCAAATATGATATCCCCATACTTCTGTTGATCAACCTTGTCTTTGAGCCTAAAAACACCAGGAATAAACTCAGATAGTCTCAAAAGTTCCGCAATGATGGCATTTCCACAAGAGACAATCCGAAGAATTGCCTGGCCACAGTGATTGTTTTCAGCTAGAAAATCAACCATCATGAAGATGACTGTGACAGTAGTGATATTGCAGTCTGTTTTTGAGTTTCAATCTTCAAGTCATTTGGAGAAAGAAGTCTAACTGGAAAACTACATGCTCCATTTAAATTACCTGTAAAAACAAAAATCCGCACATTCAGCATATTTTAAATGGCTCAATCTATAGATAGTAAAGCAACTCTGAAAAAACTATAGTAATAGAACTCTATTTTTCATCTGCCATCTACTCATAATTTCTGAAGTACATAAGCACTGTAGTGTATCTTCCGCATATATACAGCGCTTAGCTAAGCCAACTCCGAGATCAGATGAGAAATTGTAGCACAATCTCCTTTACCAAAAGATTTCTGGACAGCTGCTAAAGGGCAAAATGATCAAAGCAGATGACAAGCCATGCAGCAGAAGCAAGATACTGACACAAGCTAGTACTTTATAAAATGAGTTAAGAATAGCACAGCCACCTTAGATCTATAACACAATACAACTAAAAAAAGTGCTACAGCAATGTGGATAAACATTTACATGAATGGGAGCTAATTGCAGCTCAGGGCCAATCATTTATTCATTGCTGCTACATAGACACCTTTTCTATTGTGTTCACATTTCTAGGTCATAGCGATCTCTCTCCAAGTCAGGAATCTTAATTTTATCCAGTTAAAAAGACCCCAAAAAACAAAATCACCTTAACCAGATGAAGTGTTTATATTTGCCAAATCCCTGTACCAGGGAGAACATTATAAGAAATCAAACAAATATGTTGCTGCATTTTACATATGGGGTATAAATATATCTCCATGGTGGTGTCAGTATATTTCACTGTACTGTATTGCACAGTGTATCTAATATGTAGTCCTCTTTTACAAAAGGGGTAAACATAATTATCTCTATTTTATAGATAAGTTAACTGAGCCACAGAAAGGTTATATTCCTTGCCCAAGATGACAGAGCAAGTCAGTGACAGAGGTGGGAAGAGAACCTAGGTGTCCAGAAACTCAGTCTGAACTCAATCCTGTAGGCTACAACAGTCACTGGAGAACAAGCTATAGGAGTTCAAACAAAGCCTCTTAAATCACAACTGTCCAATCACTTCCTTTTTCATATAGTTTCAGTCACTACAATCATATGTAAAGTATGAATAAGAAATCAAAATTAATTGTTTGCAGGCTTGAGACAAACAATTTGTTTAATTTTTGCATGTGTCTCAGCTTGGCCAAGGGAAATCTACAGTCAGTTTCACTTTTATTTATGGTCACTTTCCCTATGAGATATTTAGTGCAGCAATGTTAAAGACAACTGTTTTCATTTTTAAAAACATCTGTGAAAACTTTTGTGTTGATTTTAGATTTCGTAAAAGCTTGTTTTTAAAAAAGTGTTGAGCTAAATTTAAGTTGACAGCTTCCCCTTTAAACCCACTCTACCACAGCATACCTAATAAGGGCCCAATCTTTCTCCTGTTTAAGTACACAGCCCTGGAATGAGTTTTGCCTGGGTGCAGAAGTTTGCCCATGCAGTGCTTATTGCAGGATCGGGACCTAAATCAAGGACAGCAGGACTGGGCCTTAAATTATGCCTCACCCTACCCTCCAAAAATGCAACTCATCAGTCTAACATGGCTTCTTGATTTTAAATGAATGTCACATTAAAATATTTCAAAATCAACAAGACAGTTAATGGTCCAAAATAAGTAACTTGCAGAGTGGTTAAGTCTTACTCACTGGGACAGAGATAGGCCCTTATTTTGGATTAATATTAAAGACTCCTTTTAGCACTCAATGACTTTTGTACAGTATGTTTCAAGGCGATACTGAAGAACTCACTGGCTTTCATCCCACCTGTCACCTCCGGCTTGTGCACTGAAACAAACATCTTCCCTCCCTTCCCCCCCCCCCCCGGCATTTAGCAATTTCCCTTCGCACCAAACCCGCATCTCCCAGGCAGGGTTGCCAATTTTGGTTGGACATATTCCTGGAAGTTATCATCACATGACATAATCTTTAATTCCTGGAGACTCTGGACAATCCTGGAGGTAGGGTGACCAGACAGCAAATGCGAAAAATCAGGACAGGGAGTGGGGGGTAATAGGAGCCTATATAAGAAAAAGACCCCAAAATCAGGACTGTCCCTATAAAATCAGGTCATCTGGTCACCCTACCTAGAGGGTTGGTAACCTACGAGTCCCAGGTACTCGAACTCTATCCTCCCCACCAGAGAAATGCCCCCAGTGCCTCACAAACACAACAACCTAACAACCTACCCCCCCCCAGGAAACAACACCCACAAAATGACACTGTCACCCTCCCACCATCACAGTCAGCCCCCCGCCCAGGGAGTTCCCTGGACGAGGACACAGCCCCAGCACCCCCTCGCCCCAGAATTAACCCTCAATTATCCACCCTCCAAAATCACAACACTCCCGCTCCAAAGGGGTGGGCAGAGCCCCTGCTTCCCAACCCCCACCCTAAATAGGAGCACCCCAAGAATGCCCTGGGCCTGCCAACCCACCCCACACTTACTGTGCCCGTCGCGCCCTGCTGCTGGCCGGGCTGCCTCTCTGCCCAGGAAGGAGCCGGGCTTCCCCCAGGCCAGGCCTGGCGGGCACTCGCAGGCGATTTCAGGAAGCCCGGAGGCCGCTCGCTGGAAGCCCTCCGTGCAGCGCCCGCCCACCCCACGCCAGCGGCCCTGGGTCATGTGCACAGGCGCCGGCTGATGAGTCGGTTCCTGCTCGGTGCCCGCCTGCGCCGCGGAGAGTCCTCGCCTCCCTTGGCGGCTGCGGTTCCTATAGGGACGGAGGCGAGCGCGGCCTGCTGCCGGCGGAGCCGCCTCAGGGCCTGAGCCCCTGGCACCAGGTAGGGGGGCCGATGCCTTGCGGGCGCCCCGCCCCGGCCGAGCTACGGGGCAGAGCTGGGATTGGCGGGGCCGGTGAGGTTCTCTTCTGGGGAGGGAGAAGCTGCCCGCAATGGGCGAGAGGCTGGTAGGCCTCCCCTCAAGCACTGCGCTTTGGCTGGGGGTGTGTGTGATGTTACCCAGTGAGGTTAGTCTCAGTGTGGGTGCTCCCAAAGCATGGTGCACATGTTGCCCCTGAGGCATTTGCAGCTCCCTCTGGCATGGCTCAGGCTAGTGGTGGCACTACTGCCACCTCTGTGCCTGCCAGGGAGATGCTGTGGTGTGGCCCCAAGATGTGAAGTGAAGGCCGAGATAGCAGAGCTCTTTGCTTGGCATGTTTCACCTGGAAACCGACCTGGGGTGGGAGGGGATGGGGGATCAGCACTAGGACAATAACTGACAGGCAACGTCTGGCCCTGACAAAGGGGAGCACTGAGTGTCTGGAAGGGTAGCCTTGGGAGTATCCGGGATAGTTGGCATTTTTCATCCATAGATCTCAAAGTGTGTTGCAAAGGTCTTTTTTTGTTTAAATCTCTGTTTTAAAGATGGGGAAACTGAGTCATGGGGCAGACGGATACTGACACATTCTGCAGAATGAACAGGAGTACTTGTGGCACCTTAGAGACTAACAAATTTATTAGAGCATAAGCTTTCGTGGGCTACAACCCACTTCTTCGGATGCATATAGAGTGAAACATATATTGAGGAGATATATATACACACATACAGAGAGCATGAACAGGTGGGAGTTGTCTTACCAACTCTGAGAGGCCAATTAAGTAAGAGAAAAAAAACTTTTGATAAAGAAGTTTCTTGTCATAAGGTGCTAAAATGGGTTTATGGAGAATAGAGCCTCTCAAACTAACTTGATATCTTTTTTTGATGGGTTTATGATTGATAAAGGTAATAGAGCTGTTGTAATATACTTAGACTTTTGTAAGGCATTTGACTTGGCACCACACAACATTTTGATTAAAAAACTAGAAGGATATAAAATTAACATAGCAAATATTAAATTGATTAAAATTTGGCCAACTGGGGAATTGTCATCAAGCAGTTATGTTTCCAGTGGGGTCCCTCTGGGACTGGTTCTTGGCTCTGTGCTATTTAACATTTTTATCAATGACATGGAAGAAAACATAAAATCATCACTGATAAAGTTTACAGTTGATTTTGGTAAATTTCACGGTCATAGGATTTAAAAAATCATAAATTTCATGATTTCAGCTATTTAAATCTGCAATTTCATCGTATTGTAATTGTAAGGGTCCTGACCCAAAAATGAGTTGTTGCGGGGAGTCACAAGGTGATTGTAGAGGGGTTGCAGTACTGCTACCCTTATTTCTGCACTACTGCTGGTGGTGGTGCTGCCTTCAGAGCTGGGCACCTGGAGAGCGGCGGCTGCTGGTTGAGAGTCCAGCTCTGAAGGCAGAGCCGCCACCAGTAGCAGTGCAGAAGTAAGGATGGCCTGGTATGGTATTGCCACCCTTACTGGTGCCTGCAGAGCTGGGCCCTCAGTCAGCAGCCCCACTCTCCAGCCACCCAGCTTTGAAGGCAGCAGCACAGAAGGAGGGATGGCATGGCATGGTATTGCCACCCTTATTTCTGTGCTGCTGCTGGCTGGGTGCTGCCTTCAGAGCTGGGCCCCTGGCCAATAGCCGCTGCTCTCCGGTTGCCCAGCTCTGAAGGCAGCACAGAAATAAGGGTGGCAATAACGTGACCCCCTAAAATAACCTTGCGACCCCCCTGCAACTCTCTTTTGGGTCAAGACCCCCAATTTGAGAAACACTGGTCTCCCCTGTGAAATCTGTATAGTGTAGGGTAAAAGCACACAAAAGACCAGATTTCATGAAAGGAGATCTCAGATTTCATGGTCTGTGATGTGTTTTTCATGGCCGTAAATTTGGTAGGGCCCTGCAGATGACACAAAAATTGGGGAACTGGGAAACCATTAGAAAAGGGATAGATAATAAGTAAGGATATGATTTTGTCATGGAGGTCACAGGTTCCGTGACTTTAATGGACCTCCGAGACGTCTTCGGCTTTGGCAGGGCTGGAGCAGCTCTCAGCCACCCCTGCCCTCCTGGTGGGGCTTGGACTGTCCGGTTCCCCTCCCCTATGGACAGGTCATGGGCTTCCGTGAATTTTTGTTTATTGCCTGGTTTCAGAGTAGCAGCTGTGTTAGTCTGTATCCGCAAAAAGAACAGGAGTACTTGTCTCTAAGGTTCCACAAGTACTCCTGTTTATTGCCTGTGATCTGTCTGTGACTTTGATGAAAAATTTCTGTGACAAAATCTTACCCTTAATAATAAGAAAAAAATATCATAATGCTTCTATATAAATCCATGGCATACCCACAACTTGAATACTGCATGCAGATCTGGTCGCCCCATCTCAAAAAAGATATATTAGAATTGGAAAAGGTACAAAAAAGGACAATAAAAATGATTAGGGGTATGGAACAGCTTCCGTATGAGGCGAGATTAAAAAGACTGGAGCTTTTCAGGTTGGAAAACAGACGACTAAAATATAGACGAGCAATGGAGCATAACTGTAGGAGCAAGCAATCCCATTACAGGTGGGAAAAGTCACTTAGGAGCTTATGTGGCAGCCAATGTACCAACAGAGGGAAGGCAGCGAAAGAGCTAGGCTGCTGGTGGTAGAGCTGCAGTAACTATGGCAATGCAAATAAAGAAGTTCATTGGGTGGCAAAAACTTGATATTACTCTTGTGTGACTCTATCAGCAGCCACAATGTGCTACTGGCACTGACTGTTAATTTTGTGAACTTTTTGGTAATATAGACACATCACTCTTTTTCAGTGTAGGAATTGGGTAATTTTACTGGTGAATACATTCTTGGGACAGAGTCGTGTCCTTTGTTTGATGGTCTCTATATAAGTGACAATTGTTGGTTTGTTTCTTCTGAGGGCTGCCTGTTTGTCAAAACAGCCCTTATAATCAGTGGGCATTTTACCTTCAGTGAAACAGTGTGCATGAGAATGTGAAAGCCACAAGCCACTTTCTGCAGTGTAGTGCTGTTCGGCATTGCACCGTAGATGTTTGGTATACCTGGGGTGAAATTCTGGCTCTACTGGAGTCAATTACAAAGCTTCCAATGACTTCAGTGGGGCCAGGATTTCACCCTCGCTCTTCAACATGTAATCAGAGCTGTTGGGACTCTCAGTTGGTTATTTGTACTTCTATTTCTTTTTCCAAACACTTTATCTCTAAAACCCCTTTTCTGTTATTTCCAAGGTAATTATTTCAAGATGCCTGGGGGTTCAGTGATTTCGTTCAACTGTGTGGATTCTTCTCTATCGTCTCTGAAAAACTGCCAGTCATACATAAACACTGGGATGGATATTGCTACTAATGTTGCTCTTGATCTTGTGGAAAATCGCAGTAAGTAATTGTTTTGAGTACATGATCTTGTTTATTATCACCTTTGAACCTTATAGACAGTCCTAAGCATGCATATGTGGGCCTGGAAGCACTACAAATCCACCTTCTTTACAGAGAGTAGCAGCTTCTCCTGTCCGGTCTACTTTAGGGGGGTATCATTTAAATCACATCCCTGTCTTGAAAGATAAATTGAATGGAAATATAAATAGCAAGAAAATAATGCTCTAGTTTCTTGTACCACTGAAGGCCAATTATATATCAGTGTTCACTATTCTGCAGCTTTGCAGAAGATTTAGCAGTGCAGAAAATGGGAAGGAGACGGATCCAAAACATCCTAAACTGATTAAAAAATGACTCTTAGTTCTAATGTAGCTCCTTTGTTTTTGTTCTAATATTTTCAAAAGTGACTATTGATTTTGGGTGCTCAACTTATTGCACATTTAAGAGGCCTCGTTTTCACAAAATGCTGAGCTCCCACTTCTCGAAGGTGCCTCATGCTAGGCATCCAAAAATGGAGGTACCCGAAATCCCTAGTTACTTCTGAAAATCTTGACCTTCATGTTTTCTAATGTCAGATGCATGCAAATCTGCTTTTCAAGGGGAAAGTAAAATGTGAGATCCCTTATTCCTACCACCACTCAGTCAACTTTTCCTGTGCTGTTACTGACCACAGCCAGGATCTGGATTATATTCATTACAGGGCTGCCTAAAATGAGTGTTCTCAAATAGTCTTGGAGAAACAATAGCTCTACAAGAAGTCAGAAGGTTGCTTTTCCTTCCAGGATGTACCACAGCGGCTTTATCTCCAAACAGTCAAAAATTCAAATAATAATAATGAATGAATCTATCTTTTAATAAGAATGGAGACTGAAAATCCCGTGACAACAACAACAAAAAGAATATTCATGGCATATCTAATCTGACATTCAACAACAACTAGACTGGATAGGCATCAGTTGGGTTTAGTTACAATGAAGAACAACTTTCTGTTTCTAGAGAGTTACCTTTCTCCCCTCTGACCCTTTCAACCAGCCACCATGTCAGAGACAATGGACAGGATTCTTAGCTGTGTACCATTCCCATTACCTTGGCAGTGCAAAGGAAGCAGAAAGCTGGCTTAAACAGACAGTAAGGGGTTCCCCTTGCATATGGGAATCCGTGGCTGGAGTAAAACTGGTATAACCAGCCCTATATTCCCCTGCTCCTCGTGTCACCCCATCTCTCCCCATCTTAGGGGCATGCTGGGGTATGAGTGAATGTGCCAGAGAGCATGGCGTTCCAGCAATCCCAGACACTCAGAATGACCCCTAGTAGTCCGTTATTGCCAGCATAAGTTAAAACAGCCCTGAGGCTCCACAATGTGAAATATGAATGGGAAAATGGGAAATGACTGCCTAGGAAGGAGTACTGTGGAAAGGGATCTGGGGATTATAGTGGACCACAAGCTAAATATGAGTCAACAGTGTAACGCTGCAAAAAAAGTGAACATCATTCTGGGATGTATTCGCAGGAGTGTTGTAAGTAAGACACAAGAAGTAATTATTCCGCTCTACTCCACGCTGATTAGGCCTCAACTGGAGTATTGTGTGTGTCCAGTTCTGGGTGCCAC
This sequence comes from Terrapene triunguis, assembly GCF_002925995.2. NCBI lineage: Eukaryota > Metazoa > Chordata > Testudines > Emydidae > Terrapene > Terrapene triunguis. The sequence goes on from NW_020664409.1 coordinate 94,681,300, forward strand.
ATTTCAGGAAAGATGTGGACAAATTGGAAAAAGTCCAGAGAAGAGCAACAAAAATGATTAAAAGTCTAGAAAACATGACCTATGAGGGAAGATTGAAAAAATTGGATTTGTTTAGTCTGGAAAAGAGCAGACCGAGAAGGGACATAACAACCTTTTATGTACTTGAAAACTGTTACAAGGAGAAGGAAGAAGAATTGTTCTTAACCTCTGAGGATAGGACAAGAATCAGTGGGCTTAAATTGCTGCAAGGGAGGTTTAGTTTGGACATTAGGAAAAACTTCCTAACTGTCAGGGTGGTTAAGCACTGGAATAAATTGCCTAGGGAGGTTGTGGAATCTCCATCATTGGAGATTTTTAAGAGCAGGTTAGACAAATACTTGTCAGGAATGGTCTGGATAATACTTGGTCCTGCCATGCGTGCAGGGGACTGGACTAGATGGTCCCTTCCAGTCCTATGATTCTATGATTATGAATTATATGTAACACTCTGGGCTGGGACTCCGGAGTTCTACTCCTGGCTCTGCCACTGGCCTGGTGTGTGATCTTGGGCAAGTCATGTTAATTCTGTGTGCTGCAGCTTCCTCATCTGTGACATGGGGCTGTTGACACTGACCTCCTTTGTAAAATGCTTTGAGATCTACAGATGAAAAGTTCTGTATAAGAGCTAGGTATTATTATCATTAACCCTGATCTATCACACAAGGCCATTTACATGATGAAAATATAACATGGTTACTGTTAATTTAGCTTACGATACACCCGTGCAAGTATTTTCTGTGCATTTCATTCCTGACTTGAGGTCATTTTCTGCAGACTTGAATGCAATGGTAAGATGTTCAGTTGCATTAATATTTCACTTAAAGATTGTGGAATGGTTTGTTGGGCTGAAGATCACTCTGAAAGGTTCAGGGGAAGATGTGGGATGTGGTGAAGGGCAGAGTTAAATTTCCAAGTGTATTATTAAGGGAAGTGTGCTTCTCCTCTGTTGGGTCAGAATAGGGCACGTTCCAATGAACAAAGGATCTTGAAAGACAGCTTTTTCCCCCTTTTTGATTGACATCTATATAAATATAAAATGAACAAGTGTGTAGCCGAGTTCCCCTTGGCTACAGTATCAAAAAGTCAAATTGAAGAAGAAAATAAAATTAATTTCCAATGTAACAGTACTACTGGGAAGTGCTATTTCTCGGAGAATAATTTATGCCCTTAGAGCTCCTACCTGTACTTTCTGCTCTCAGAACTTGGTGTGACTATGGAAGTCAACTTGTTCAGTAGTGTGTTAATTCTTTGCTGAAGTTGCAGCTTGGGTAGGCTTTGAATTTTATGCACCTCAGAGAAGTAACAAATGTAATAAACTATTCTGGACCTTGTTTGGACAATAAATTGTGCTATTCTATGTAGCCAGCATTGTTTCATGCATAAAAGGGATGTTTTATTGAAACAGTCTTTTTTGTTAGAGCTGAGTTGGTTTAGTAAGTTTTATTTCCTATATTGAAAAAATAGTTTCAGTCCCCTCTGATTCTTCCCAACCAAGCAGAAGTGTGTGTGTGCATGTGTGTGTTTGGTTTTATTAGAACATCTTGTTTTGATGTTGACAGCAGTTTGGTTTTTAGGAATAGCACGCATGTACCAAAGGCCAAGTACTATCCTGAGATACATGAGAGTAAGCTGTCAGTTTGTTTCAACAGGGCATTGCATTGCGCGTTGTGTCCGAGTGCAGAATTTGATATATGAAGGGTGTTTGGTGCTGAAGGGTGCTGACAACTTTCAGGAATAAAATGCTTTTACGGGCCTGCCTCTGCAAATACTTACCACCAGGCACACTGTTTATACTATACCCAGTACTGTTTTTTGAACCGGGCACTAAAACAATAACACATACTGACTTCTAATTTCACAGCAATAAGTGCATTATAACTAGTTTAAGACATTAATGCTAGGGACGTACTGGGCATATTTTCTATAGAAGTATGACTGTTGTTACTTTGAGTTCATGGTGTGTGTGTATTTTTGTTTGTTTGTTTTTTTAAAGATAAAGCAGTGATTTGCAAAAGAACATGGGAACAAGCATATGTTTCCAACTCCAGAGCGTGTTAGCAATCTTAAAAGTGTAAATTGTCTTTGATGGATCTAAAAATGCTTTTATCCTATGCCAGTCTTGAGCATTTCCTCCTCCCCCAACCAAGTAGTGTCAATTACTGCAGATTAACATCCTGAACTATTTCTTTTTTACATATGTTAGTTGCATTTGCAGTGTTCTCCCTCCTTTCCCCACGGAATGTCGGAAACCAGACAGCTTTGTCCCTTTTTCTATTTTCCTTTTTTTCTTTTCTCATGAATGGAAGTTGTGAAACAGCTGTAATGTCAATGTTCAAGTGGAGTAAAAAACAAACAAACAAACAAAAAATAACTTGCCAGGGGGAAGGAGTGGGCAAGGTGTAAGCAATATTGTTACAAAATAAAATGGAAAGAAACCAGCCCTTCCCCATGCCTCTGTGATGGCCCTCACCTCTGACCTGCCATAGCTTTTTGGAAAAAATCCATACAAAGAATAAAGAGCTTTTCCAGGTTGGATATGGGAGCTATGGTAACCACACTACATGAAGTGGAGTTAGCAGCTATATAAATAGATAGTAGTGACCTTATTTTGAATGAAATGGGAGTGTAACTGTTTGTTGGATCAAGAAAGCTGCTGATAGGAAAAGGTGCCAGACTAGGGAGTATGAGCTGACAGCACATTCAACAGATTGTACTAATCTTAATAGTACTTTGTTTTTGACTGTCTTCAGAGGACCTCAAGCACTTCACAAATTTAGCCTCACAACTCCCCTGTGAGGTAGATAAGAGATGTAGGAATTACTTATTCCACCACTGAAATGAAGCCATTGTTTGGGTGCATCATGGCTGTTGCTTAACAACACACAATAACTACACAACAATTTAAGGTAGAAAACAAAGTAAAGTACCATGTCCGATTGGAACAACAGAAGACATTCTAGATAGGTAGAGTGTAGTTACCTGAGTTCGGAATTTCAGCCAGGACAGCAGTGCTTGCTCTTATAATAGGATGCCCTGTTTCTTTCATGACCATGAGCGGTCAGAGCTTTGGTTTGACGTCTCATCTGAAGGATGGCACCAGAGCAATACAGAGCTGTCTAATCCCATATTGTGGTATCACTTCGATATTGATTTAAAGGGGAGGTTGCCACCTGCTGAATTGAAATTGTTACTTCCCCATAGCACCTACATTTCCTTTTAGGTATCTCTCATCCAAATACTGACCTAGCCCACCTCTGCTTAGCTTGTGAGATATAACAGGTTCATGGGACAAGGGAACATGGCTGCTGGTCAGCACAAATATTGGGCTAAGGTGCCATAGTTTACTTTATTCCCTCTGAGGCTCTTTGCAAAATCTGTCTTTAAGATTCTTCAGTACAGTCTCCTTAATAACAAACACTTTGCGCTGTTCAGAATTAACTGGTATGGGGCTGTAACCTTACAAGGACACATGCTTGAGGGTTTTAGGCTAGACATTTTGAGTTCTTGTAACCTCTTTGCACATGTAAGTTCCATACCAAAGTTTTGTCCATCTTTATCCATCTTTTATTCTCCGCTAAGTCTTTCACAAATTGAAGTAGCCTGATTGGTCACTGGATTCCAGTGAGGGTGTTTTCCATTGTTATATAGCCTTTTTTTATATCTCTTACAATATATAACTTTATTGAAATTTAAGCACAGTACACACTGCACTATATATTGGAATGCGCAATCTGGGAAAGAGAGAGGGCCAGATTCACTGGCATAAATTGGAGCAGTTCCTTTGAAGCTATGGTGATATACACTTGCTGATAATCTGGCCCCATATGCAGGGAAGGATGATCTTGTGTACAGGAAAAGTGTGATTTAGAAGATCTATTTCTGTATAACCTTTGGAAAGTTCACTTTACTTTTCTGTGATTCAGTTACCTTATCTGCGGAATAGAATAATATTTCAGCTTCATCACATGTGTATTGTGAGCAGAGTCTTCCCCAGGAACTGAAATTAGAGGGGGTGTTTGAATTTGAGGGGGGGATAGGGTGACCAGATGTTCCGACTTATAGGGACAGTCCCGATTTTTGGGTCTTTTTCTTATATAGGCTCCTATTACCCCCACCCCCGTCCCGATTTTTCACATTTGCTGTCTGGTCACCCTATGGGGGGAAGTTAGAAAATGACTAAACTGGCAACACTGCAATGATGTAACTAGTTGACACTGCATGTAGCTGGGCGGGGCGGATGGGGGAGTTTAGGAGGGTGTACACGGGAAATCCCTGATTGTGAGGAGTAAGACCTCAATCCTGCAAAGACACCAGCTTCACTTGACTGGTTCTGTTGGGCTAAGTGGAACTAGGAACTACGCACAGTTTAAAGTTAAGCATGTGCGTAGCTCTTTGTAGGTTTGAGCCTAATTTTTTAACATTTGTGAATCACTTTGGGAATCTCAGTGGAAGATACTTTGTATTTCTTTAGTATCATTATTTATTATGTTATAGTAAAGAGCTCTGCGTACACCCAGTAGACAGAAGGAAAAGAATAATAGTATCAAAACAACATATAAAATCTTCATGAGCCATTCAAGGATTTTAACATTCAGGATTACAGATTCTGAATCTTTTTTCCGTGGTGCATCTGAGCATCGCTTTGCTTTCCTGCTGCACTCTGGGAGCGCTTCATCAAGCTATGTCCATGAGGACTCCCAAGCCTGTTTCCTCTGAGAAGCCCACAGTTTCTGAGTCCATCTGATACATTAGATGTTTAGACTGATATTGGCAATGAGAATTACATCAGCCATGTAAAATTTCATTAGCCATTCTGCTGCTCAGTCCCCCAGTGTATTTAAATCCATCTGAACTTTCTTTCAATTCTACATAAATGTTTACTGAGAGAAACAACTCACTCTTATTAATTATTCAGGGCATTTATTGCCATTTATGAATGTTGTGTGGTGCCTAACGAATGGGGCACTGAGCCTGATTAGAGCTACTCTAACATGAGTAAAGAATAATACTAAAGTACCTGATTTTGCAAACCTTCTGCTTATGTGAATAGCACCATTGACTTCAGCGAAGCTGCTTCTGTGATTAAAGACTACTCGCGCGTGTGTGTGTTGGCAGGTTTGGTCTCATAGCACTGGCAATGTCCTTGATGTTGTTAAACAGAAAAAATAGACAGTCACTGTCAGCTAGTTCAGACAACATATTTAGACTTGTAAAAGTAAGTTTCCATCAAATTGAATATTAAAAGGACACATCACTTTGAAATCTTGTGTGTGAGAGTTAAAAGTAGTGTCAAGCTCTACACCCATCCCTGATCCTCCTGCCAATTTTTATTGTTCAAAAGTCACATTTTCCTCTCTTTTGTTTTTTAATGCTCTTTTTGCTCTTCTGTTGCTGTATAAAAGACCCACACAAACACAACGGAAAACTACGTATAGTTAATTCCACTGGTTTCAGAGTAGCAGCCGTGTTAGTCTGTATCCGCAAAAAGAACAGGAGTACTTGTGGCACCTTAGAGACTAACAAATTTATTAGAGCATAAGCTTTCGTGGGCTACAACCCACTTCTTCGGATGTATATAGAGTGAAACTATATATATGTTTCACTCTATATGCATCCGAAGAAGTGGGTTGTAGCCCACGAAAGCTTATGCTCTAATAAATTTGTTAGTCTCTAAGGTGCCACAAGTACTCCTGTTCTTAATTCCACTGTTTCCTCTGTACAGTCATAGTGCTGTCATATGGACTCTAGCTTCAGTCCAGCGAAACATTTAAGCATGTGCTAAATTTTAAGCTTCCATTGAAGATAGTGGACCACTCAAGCATTTAAAGTTGAGCACATATTCAAGTGCTTGGCTCGATTGGGGCCTTAGTAGGCAAAGTATCTGGAAGTGAAATTTGCCAGAAACTAATTATGAATAAGCATGAAGCCAACTAGTCTATGGTATTTTCATTGCTTTGGCTCAGTGCTATGCAAATGTAAACTCCATAAAACTTACACACACCTATTTCCATCTTAATAATGTAATATGTTTTGAGTATGCAGTGTTGTTGTAGCTAGGTCAGTCCCAGGATGTTAGAGAGACAAAGTGCGTAAGGTAATACCTTTTATTGGACCAACTTCTGTTGGTGAAAGAGACAAGCTTTCGAGCTACACGGAGCAGACCTGAGGAAGAGCTCTGGATAGCTCGAAAGCTTGTCTCTTTCACCAGTAGAAATTGGTTCAATAAAATATATTACATCACCAACCTTGTCTCTCTAATATGTTTGAGTATCAGATGAAGAAGCTTACTTTTTTAAATAATGGGTCTAGATTCTTCCGTCATTTATGTCCGCATAAATCTAGAATAATTCTGTTCACGTAAACTGATTTACTTTGCGTTTTACCAGTGTAATTGAAAGCAGAATTTGCTTCATTTTTTTTACTTCACATTGTCTTAACACTGGTCCCAATTATATGAACTACTGTTAACCTCTCTGCACTCTGAGAAGATACTGTTCCCTACAACTATTGCTTAACTGCTGTTTCCTGTTTCTTAACAATTTTTCCTTAAACTCAGCATGTTCATATGTAGGTAGAAAGCACTGTAGCACATCTACATGAAATATTTGCAGACTAGATCAGGTTCTCTGATATGTTAAAATCAATTTAGGTCACTCCACTGGTGCAAACCTGCCTTAAACCTTGATCAAGCACCTTGATAATGGTGTACTGTAATCGGCCGGACTTGGGTCTGCATATTGTGAGACGGGTCTATACCCAGCTGTGCCAACTCTCTTACCTCACTGAAGGAAATATGCTTGTCTGACTCCCAAGGTGAGGGTCGGAGGCCTTGCTCAATAATAAGGGCTGTGAAGTACACAGAATTACTAACAGCCATCAGAACAGCTGAGACTAGAATTCTTGGTCTACTCTTGGCTTCCAACCCAGCATTTCATCCCTTAGACCAATGGTTCTCGGGCCGCTTGCTGCCCAATCAGCACACAGCTGCGGCCCATGTGACATTCTCAGAGACATACACAGAGTATAGATTTTGTATACATGCGGCCCACATAACACAGAGAGAGCTGCATATGTGGCCCACAATGGTAAATAGGTTGAGAATCACTGTTTTAGACTAAAGGGGCAGCTGTTCCTGCCATATTACATCTGGAGCTTAAGCTGTGTGATGCTGGGGAACATGCTCAGTGCAGATAGGTCAGTGCAGATAAAATGTTTGGAGATTTTAGCAGCAAGTCTCTAAACAGCTCCACTGAGCATTTGTAAATGGAGATTTCATCACCTGACCAAATCTAGATGGAATTTCATGGGGACAGCAAAAGGCACCTCCGGAAGCTCTAGGACTCTCCTCCTGCCAAATGCCATATTCCTGCCCCAAAATGTGAAAGAACTAGAAGTCTTCAAAAAACAGTGGGATAAAATACTAAACAAAAAACTGTTATGAAAAATTCTGTTTTTCCCTAAACGTGTTCTTGGAAATGACTCAACCATTTGTGCTGTAACTTTCCAAAAAATTCATCCTGAAGCACAAACCCGTGGCAAATTTCAGCCCAAATTATTAAAGTTTGGCAAAGTTACAAACAACTGAAAACAGGAGCTAACAATGGGAAGTGATAGGCATGCTTAACTGTAGGTATTGCTGCCAGTTCTGCCTATAATTAAAGTGTCAAGATTAATGTTTTTTTTAACTGTTGCTGCTCCACCATGATCATGTACTGTCCACCATCATGTGAATAAACCCCCCACACTTTGATTTATAAATAAATAAGGTCATTGTGTGTAGCTGAAAATCAGGAATGTCCTTTTTTTCAGTCCCTCTTGGATTTACAGAAATAATGTTTTTTGTCAGCTTCAACAGTCTGACCACTTGTAGGAGCTGCCAGCCATCTGAGCTAGTGAAATTGACAGCAAACTTGCACTATCATCTTCTGCAGTTGGCTACTGGTCAGCTGAATCAGGGCAATCCTCTCTGTCAATAGCTGGGCTTGTGAAAATATTTTTGTTGTTGCTTTCCAGGTCCTAAAGGACTTTCTGGCTCACCACTATGTACAAGCTTGTGAGTGTTCCAGAATGTTAGTGGAACGATTCTTTGGCATACACCCAAGACTTAACTGGCCTGGACAGCTCTGGCTCTCCCTGCTTTTCCACTCTGCCAGTAATGCCTACCTCTATCGTCGCACCCCACCCCATTTGTCTTTCTCCCACAGTGTCCTTGTGATTTCCCTCATGTTTCAAACGGCATCTTTCCCAAGGATGTTTTAAATGTGGATTTAGATTTAGATGCAAGTCCAATTGGCTTTTTTTTTTGTAAGAACACGTGGCTTTCCTTCATTGCCATTTGAACGTGATGTTGGAAGGGGGCTATTTCAAATGTCACTGGCCCTTTTGGTGGCCTTTCTGGGGCTCTGCAATGTCACTTGTTTTAAATGTCTTTTGCTCTGTAAGAAGCAGAGCCCAATGCATGCGAAATGGGAATGGTGACCACCTGTACCTCTGAACGCAGATAATTTTTCTTTTTCTAATTTCTAATTTTCTTTTTCTAATTTGTTTTTTTTTTAATTGGAAATTCAAATTGATTGTTCCTACAACACCTATAACATGGCATGTAACTTAACACCATAGACATTCAAGTAAACTACTGCGTGTGCATGAAATGGCCCACGATATGGTTACTCTGGGGACTATAACAGAATTTTCTGACTTGTGCTTTTAACACGTGCATTGCAACAGTGCAGAATGTTAGGAAGTACAGATCATCCTGCTCTATTATTCATATTGCTAGTGTGTATCATTTTCTGCTAAGATATAAAAAAGGCAAGGTTGCTGCCCTGAAGGGAGGCTGCAGTATAAGGGCTAGACTGGTACTTGGTTGTCTGCCCTTAGAAAGGGGCTGTACGTAGTTGTGTTGCCCAAGGAGCACAGCATTGTGAATTGTGACTCTCTCCCTTATGTTCTTGCTCCAGGAGGATGTAAACTGTCAGCCCATTTCCTGGCACATCTTAATTCCCCCCTGTACACGAGCGTATTTGTGCCTGGCTCTGCCCACTCCCAGCCCTTTTGTGACCCCTTGTGTTGAACAGACTTCAGTCCCAAAGGCTTTCAGTCTAGTTCCTTTAATAACTGGTGCATTTAAAAAACAAACTATGATTTTTTTTTTAACAAAATGAAGAAAAATCAACCCAGGCTGATACTCAATCTGCTGTTCATCTAGTTGGGCCCAGATAGTGCACTGCACATGGCATTAATGATGACAAACTGTGGGACCCTTGCATTGCACAGGTAGAGTGGGCTATGCAGGGGTAGCTCTCTCCGAGACTTACCAGTGGTATTATAACGCTGTTTCCTACTTACAGTAAAACCTCAGAGTTACGAACACCAGAGTTACGAACTGAGCGGTCAACCACACACCTCATTTGGAACCAGAAGTACACAATGAGGCAGCAGGAGAGAGAGAGAGACACACACACACACACACGCACGCACAAAGTAGATACAGTACAGTACTGTATTAAATGTAAACTACTAAACAAAATAAAGGGAAAGTTTAAAAAAAAGATTTGACAAGATAAGGAAACTGTTTCTGTGCTTGTTTCATTTAAATTAAGATGGTTAAAAGCAGCATTTTTCTTCTGCATAGTAAAGTTCAAAGCTGTATTATGTCAATGTTTTGTTCAGAGTTATGAACAACCTCCATTCCTGAGGTGTTCGTAACTCTGAGGTTATACTGTATTTAAAGAAACTACATTTACTGGAACACAAGGGGGAGCTCTTGTCCAAATTAAAACCCTCAGGAGTCACTGGGCTTGTCTTCACTACCGGGGTAAGTCAACCTAAGTTCCGCTACTCCAGCTACGTAGTTTAGGTTGACTTACCCCGGTGTCTTCACTGCGTTGCATCGATGGGAGACGCTCTCTGGTCGACTTACCTTACTCTTCTGGGGAAGCTATAGTACCAGAGTTGACTCTGCCATTGATATAGCAGGTCTTCACTAGACCCGCTAAATCCACACCCGCTGCAATTGCAGCAGCGTGGATCTCGCCGGTAGTGAAGACAAGCCCATTGTCTCTGGGGAGTAAATGCCAAGTGAGATTTTTTTTTATCCCACTATTCCTGGTGGAGAATACAACTGCAGCGTGTCTCACTCCAGCTTTTAGAGAACTGAATTTTTACTAAAACCTGACACATCTCGTTTTATGAACAGTGTTTTCCCCAGTAGTTTACACCCTAATCCTAGCTCAGCGGAGCCAAATCATTGATGCCTGCTGACCAGAAATTAGGAATTGCTTTATGCATTCGGATCAGCTCAGTGGTCCATGTAGTCCAGTATCCCCTCTCCAATATTGGTCACTACCAGATGCTTCAGAAGAAGCTGCAAGAGTCCTTGCAGTGGACTAACATCCACAGGGGAAGTTTCTTCCTAACCCCAGGCAGTTAGTGGTTAGCTTCTAGGAACTGTTTGCTAACAGACCCTCTGTTGCCAAACCAATGTGTGCCCCTAATCAGTGGCATGCACAAGCTTAGTAGAGCCACCAAATCTAGAATTCCTCTCCTGTTATCAAAGGAAACTTCTATTATCAGGGTAACCGAGATAAGGTTCTCCCTATTGCTTTTGACAAGTGCCCTCAACCCCCACCAACATGTGCCCTGCCCCCCCCCCCTTTTAAAATCCTTCCTTTAATATCAGGAAATCTCTTCTCCCTTGTTCTCATCATTAGTAACACAAAGACCCATGTTGTTGTCCTATATCATGTGTTCTTTGTTTGCCTGTTTCATAGATGCTTTTGGGGGCAGGGAGTGTGTATTATGTGTGTTCTGTAAAACACATCGTTTTATGCTGCTGTGTAAATATTTTATAATTATTACATGGAAAATCATTGCAGGGGCTTACGTAATGCAAGTATGAATTGCCTGCTTTGTTTGGTATCTGAAAAGTTCAATATCTGTTTTTCCTAGGAATGGATAGTGAAGTATTAAAAACACATTAATTTTTAAAAACACATTAATTTTTTAAAACAGTTTATTCTTTTCAAACAAAAAGACTAGGCTGATCTTAATGAAATGCCTTTCTGGAGACAAGCCATTGCCGTTTGTACTGGATACATAGGTAAAACCAGCATCATATGGAAGTTTTCCAGTTGAATTATACGTTTTACTGCCTTATGTGCTCTAAAGTATTGTTTTTACATGTATTAAATAAAAATGACTCCAACGTTCCCTTCCCCACCATGGATGTTGATTGCAGGGAATTGACGTGATTACAGTCTATACAAGAGATTTCTGATTGTAGACTTCTCTTCAGTCTAACAGAAAAAGGTATAACAAGATCCAATGACTGGAAGCTGAAGCTAGGCAAATTCAAGAATAGAAATAAGGTGCAACTTTTTGACAGTGAGGATAATTAACCATTGGAACAATTTACCGGGGGTTGCAGTGGATTATTCATCACTTGAAGTGTTTTGTCTTTCTAAAAATATACTATCACTAACTCAGAAGTTATGAGCTTGATGAATCTATGCTGTTGAATTTTCTAGTGGTAAGTTTTACTCCAAGTTCAAGAAGAATCCAGTGAAAGTAGAATAAGGTACAGTGAAGGAAAAATAGAGATACTTATTTTTTTGTCTTGCTAGTAAGACAAAACTATCCTTTGTTTTTTGTGTTAGGTGGTTTTTTCCTCTGTAAATTGAAAATAACTAAATACTGAGAGAAAAACAAAATCCAGTAGATGGCAGCAAAGACTTTTTGTTGCAGTCATCCCATTATTATTCACCTGTTACAATAATCTATGGAATGAAAATTCACTATTCGAATGGATTTAGAAATTTCACTGATCTATCACCAGACCCTTGGAATTTTAGTAGTATTAAAATGCAAATAGGGATTAAGATTCATGGCTGAGTCAGAGAGAATTAATATTATGGGTCACAGATTCATAGATCTGTTTAAGGCCAGAAGGGAACAATGTCAACTAGTTTGCCCTCCTGCATAACACAAGCCATAGAATGTCACCCAGTTATATCTGCATAAAGCCCGATAACTTGTGGTTGAACTAGAGAGCAACTTTTAGAAAGAAATCCAGCCTTGATTTAAAGCTAATTTGAAGAAGACCAATTTCTCTCTCATTCATCCTAGAACTGTTTTCCACTCACACTTTGTTCCTGAAGAAAGTTTCATGATACAGACATCATAATGACCTTTTGACTCAGTGTGTACTGAAAGGAACTTCTGTAATCGTTCAAATGAGCCATGTGATTTTTATGTTTCATGGTTAACCTTGAGGCTCATGAAATGCTTGGTTGATTTCAAATATGTGTTTTCTCTTCCTGTCACCTTCCTCAGCATGAAATACAGATAACTCCCCTGTCAAGAGCTATTGAGAGTTAGAGAGGTTTGTAGCTGGCTTATGGGTTACCTAGTGTAGATTCCCTTGTGTTCTAGACCTCATAGATTCCTAGAAAACCTCAAAATAAGTTTTAAATGGGGCTTAAGTGCTACATAGGCCTTTTTGCAGACTCTCTGCATAGGGGTAAAATTTACCCAGATAGAACTAGGAACTGGAGATGTTTGACTGTTGAAAGTTATGGGCTTGAAATTATTGGGTGAAGTTCTTTGGCCTGTGTTATGCACGAGATCAGACTAGATGATGGTAATGGTCCCTTCTGATCTTAAAATCTATGAAAGATCTTCATGGGTCTTGTGTGGGCCCTTTAGCACAGGGGTAAATTTCAACCTCTTTGAACAAAAACAAGTGAAATATTTTCTTTGCACAATTCATTATATATTAAAAAATTGCACTACAGGTCAGAGAATGTTAATCTATTTCATTTCCATAGAAATGTGGCTGTGAGAAAGTACAACCGACTCCTGTTTAAATGTACAGATATCTTGGGCACATGAAAAGCATCTGGGCTTTAGAATAGGACTGGGCAAACTTTTTAGCCCAAGGGCCACATCTGGGTATGGAAATTGTATGGCGGGCAATCTCCCCCCCCCCCCGCCCGCTGCCAGGGACCACAGAGACGTGCCAGCAGCAGGCCACTTTCGGGAGCGGCGTGGGGCCACGGCGTGCAGGCAGCCTGCCTGAGCCCTGCTGCGCCAGGGCCCCGGGCTGCAGCCCCTAAAGCACCTACGTTAATCCAGCCCTGGTGAAGATGACTAATGAGAAAAAAAAAACATGACTTGGAGATGTTCAACAAGATTAAGAAACTAGAGCGGCTGTGCTATTTTTCTTAAAGCTTTCCGTTATGGAAATAATTAACTGGTTTAAAAGTAAGCACAGCTGGCGTTTTGTCATTGTTGGGTAAAAGCAGAGAAGACTCCCTTACATAAACATTAGCACTCTGGGGTCTTTTTAAAATTTACCATCCTGCTCCTTATAAATAGTTGCAGCAAGAGAGCACTGTACACTGGTATTAATAGACACAAAATGACCATCACTACGTGTGTGTGTGTGTGAGAGGTCAAATGATGTGTTCATTACTGTTCTGTCCCTTGTCCCTCCCCAGTTTTTACATTCACCACTGAATTTTCAAACCAGTGCATATTTAGCTCTGTCACTCCTGGCCTTTTTTCCTTTTTCTTCCCTCAATGATAAATTTTGTTGCTAAATTGAGGCTTTGTGCCAGGTTTCAGCTCACACCAAAAGAGTGTATCTGAACTATACTCTGCTGAAAAAGTATACACTGACCCAACTGCAACTTGAAGAGCAGTGTTCATTTTATCAGTTAGGATTACACATTGGGATGAAATTCACCCCATGCAGAGGACTGGCATTGATGCCTATGCACCACTTAAGTCCCTGTTAAGCCCCATTTTTAGGACATCAGTGGTGCATAGGCTTATGCTGGCGTGGGGTGAATTTCACCCTAATTGTGCAGTATAACTTTGATTAGCCAGACTCCCCCTCCTCCACTTTTCTCTGCAAGGATCTCTTGTATGTGAGAGGCATGACAAGTGAGATGTTATTAGGCTGATGGATTGAGCTCATGGCTGGAAGCCAGGAACTCTTGTGTTCTCATTCTAGTTCTGCTGCTTGGGTGGCTTTAGGAAAGCCACTTAAGTTCTCTGTGCCTCAGTTTCCCTTTTGCAAATGGAGATGCCTGCTTCACAGCAGTGCTTTGTGAGGATTTATTAACTAACATTTGTACAGCAGTTTGCAAATGAAAAGCTCCTATGTAGGTACTAAGTCTTATGATTGCTAATGTCTGATGTGTCTTGCCGGTAGAATTCACAGCTGCATGCTAGAAGTATTTCTAACCCTTCATATCAGAAGCACTGTGGTGGGGAAAGGGAGGGTTGGAAGGGAAGGACAGGAGAAAGAAGAAGCGAGAGATGGCAGAAGAAGAAAAAACGATATAAAATAATGTTCCTTATTGGAGACGGTAACTCTTTTTAGTCACATACAAGAAGTGTGGTGCTCCGTGGAGAGTCAAGTTGGGCATTGAGGAAATGGTAGGAGCAATAGAGGAAGGGCTGAATTCCATGATGCAAGGTAAGAAAAAGATATGGGACAGGTTTCCACTTCGAGAAGATTTTAAAATGGGCAGCCATGCCTGTGTGCTTTGATTTTAATAGAGGTAAGGTTAATAATACACTATGGAAATAGGATGGTGTGTTGCATCAATGGAGCAGGAGTGAGGGGTGTAACAGATATAATACTGAGACTGCTTATAGCATTAAGAATTGAATTACTAGTGTAAACTATGTAGGAACTAATGGTCCAGGAAAAAGTAAAGTCATAGACCTTTAAGGCCAGAAGGGATCATCATGTTCATCTATTCTGACTTCCAGCATAACACAGGCCAGAGAACCTCACCCAGTAATTGCGGCATCAAGCCATAAATTCTGGTTTAGCTAGAGTATCTGTTTTAGAAAGACATCTAATCTTTATCTAATGACTTCATGTATCAGAGAATCCAGCAAATCCCTAGGTAAGTTTTTCAGTCATTATTGTCACTGATAAAAGTGTGCATCTAATTTCTTAATTTGTCTAGCTTCATTTTCTAGCCATTAGATCTTGTTATGCCTTTGTCTGCTAAATTAAAGAGCCCAGTAATATCAGAAATCTTCTCTCCAGTAGGTACTCAGAGGCCATGGTCAACTCACCTTTCTTTTGGATAAACAGGTTGAGCTCCTTTACTTTCTTTCACTCTAGGGAAGACTTCGAAGCATTTTTATAGCTCTCTTTCGAACCCTTTAAAAAGATCGAGGAAAAAGTCAGATGAGTAGGAATGAGTCATCTTGTTCTTGTTGGCTTGGAAAAGCCTTAGACCCCTGGTCCTGCACTGAGAACCATGTAGGGCTAGCGGTGCACCCGCACAGTCCTTAGTGCAGGAGCAGGACCTTAGAAAAAGCTGCCTCTGTCCTTTGGACATTGAACAAGGGTCTGAGAGTATGTTCTTGAAAGTGGGCTTCATCCTCTGGCAAAACTGGACAGCTAGAGTGCAAAATAATGGCTCAGACAAATGAGGTGAACTTCATGGGCTTTTTATGTATATCACTGAATTTTTATTAGGTCTCTTGTTCCCAAACTGCAGTCTGCGGTGCACTTGTTACTGATCCCTGGAGAGCTGGTAGCTCACATGATGAGGCTGACTCTTCCTCTTAGTTCCAGCTGTTTCTACAGATGTTCAGGAAACAAAAAGGAACCCTGATCCTACTACCTCTATTGGGGCTACTTGAGGAAACAGGAGTTGCCACCAGAAGGACTGGAGTTGCCAGTGGGAGAAGGGAACCAAGCAGCTGGACAGCATGTGCAGGAGAGAGGAGGCAAAAGGCAGATGGCAGAGAAGCATGTGCAAGGGAGCAAGGAGAGAGGAAAGAACAGAATGGATGGGAGGAAATGAAAAACGAAGAACAACAAGATAAAGTGTGATTAACCTTTTCACTTAGTGCATTCAAGACATTTGAAAATAACTAAACACTTTCCTAATGCTACTTTTCCATGTAGGCAATTGCTGTAGTTATCATGGGGATATTATACTGTTGCAAATGGAAGGGAAGGTGTTTCAGGCATTCATAAATGAATGGGAGGAGGGCTGGTCCACCTGACTGCATATGATGATTATTTACTATTTGTAGTAGCATAGCACCTAGGAGCCCCAGCTATAAACTAGGACCCCATTGTGCGAGATGCTGTGCAAACACTGAACAAAAAGACTGTCCCTGCCCCACAGAGCTTACAATCTAAGTGTAAGACAAGAGATAACAGATAGACGAACAGGCGAGTATAAGGAAACAATCAGACAATTTTGGTCAGCGTGATAGACTGTGGGTTCAGCACACCAGCAGCCACCATTGTCAAGTTTTAAAGAGGTATTTGAAGGAGGATAATGGATTAGTTTTGTGGATATTTACAAGGAGCTTGCCCTAAGCGTGATGGGAAGGATGGAAGAAAACATCATGGGCCAATTTGAAGCACCAGTCAACATCTTAATAGCAAATGAGAGACAATAGGTAGGGTGGGGATAGGCCCTGAAGGGCTTTGAAAGTAAAGACAATTAGCTTATGTTTGGTGTGGTAGGGGAGGAGTCGTCAGTGGAGGGATGCAAAGAGAGGGGCAACATGGTCAAAGCAATAGGCTCGGAAAATGATCTTTGCAGCAGCATTCTGAGTGGATATGAGCAGGGGCAAGAGTATATTTGTCAAGGTCAGAGAGAAGGATAGTGCAGTAATTAAGAGGCATGATAATGAGAACTTGGACAAGAGTTCTAGCTGTGTGGATGGATAGGAAAGGCCATATCCTAGAGATGTTATGCAGAAAAATCAGCAAGATTTAGGCAGCCTGGATGTGAGGACCTTGAGAGAGGTCTGAGTTGAAGATGAAGCCCAGGTTATAGGGCTGAGTGACAGGCAGGATGGTTGTGGTATCCATAGTGATACAGAAAAGAGATAATGGGAAGGGTTGGGTGGGGAGATCAAGAGCTCTGTTTTAGCCATGTTGAGCTTGAATTGATGACTAGATATTCACAAGAAGATGTCAGAGGGGAAGTGTCCTCATGACATTTGGTGCAGAATATCAAAAATATATGATCCCTTTGTATTCTTTATTTTGCAGTAGCAGTGATATTTTGAAATATGTATATATTTTACTCCTCAATAGTGTCAACCTGAACAAACCAGTCATGAGTTAAAATGCATTACTCAGAAAAGACTTACAGAGAAAGCTAGTGGAGGTGGGGGGATGAAAAGAACACAATTCAGAAAGTGTGAACACATTAAGGAAGTATTTTAACATGCTTTTCCCAGACTGTAAGTGGGCTCAAATTCATATATTACACATAAATGTCAAGTGTCTAGAATTCCTTGTAGTTAAAGCAGCGTTGCAAAACTCTAGTTGCTTCTGCCATGGGTGAGCCTTCTTTAAAAAAAAATCAGATGAGTAAATTATAATTTGTGATTTCCATATCAGTCATTGTGGTAAATTGTAGGTGAGTAGATTTAGTGCCTGGGTGGATGGATTATCATGACAATTTTGCAACATTGAGTTAAATTTTTAGTTTATAAATTGTTGTCAGCGTGGCTCTAATTGAAATGAATGTAATCCAAATGAAATCAGATATACCATCTGTTACTCCAAGTCTGCTAGTTACTTTCTCATAGACTGATTTTTGGGGTCCAAATTTCTATTCAGCTTTCATTGGAGGTGGATTATCCTTCTGATGTCTTAAGATAACTCCTCTTTCTACCATTAAACTGATTATTACTGAAGACTTTTCTTTAGTGGAACATATCCAAGTTCAGGAATATCCCTTTATACTGTACATGCAAAATTGGCATGGGCACTTCTACATAGTACCAAAGTAAAACTAAATAAAAATTTCCCAACAACATGAGGACAAATGTTCTAGACTAGGACACACTGTTCTCTGGACTCCAGCATATGTCCTTGACAATGACATAAATACCAAATACAGCAGTGTGGTTCTGGACTGAATTAATTACTAACAATACAGTTCCTGATACTCATATTATGTGATATCAAGTATCAGAGGGGTAGCCGTGTTAGTCTGAATCTGTAAAAAGCAACAGAGGGTCCTGTGGCACCTTTGAGACTAACAGAAGTATTGGGAGCATAAGCTTTCGTGGGTAAGAACCTCACTTCTTCAGATGCAAGTAATGGAAATCTCTAGAGGCAGGTATAAATCAGTGTGGAGATAA
This sequence comes from Terrapene triunguis, assembly GCF_002925995.2. NCBI lineage: Eukaryota > Metazoa > Chordata > Testudines > Emydidae > Terrapene > Terrapene triunguis. The sequence continues at coordinate 94,699,492 of NW_020664409.1, forward strand.
CGAGGTTAGTTCAATCAGGGAGGGTGAGGTGCTCTGCTAGCAGTTGAGGTGTGAACACCAAGGGAGGAGAAACTGCTTCTGTAGTTGGATAGCCATTCACAGTCTTTGTTTAATCCTGATCTGATGGTGTCAAATTTGCAAATGAACTGGAGCTCAGCAGTTTCTCTTTGGAGTCTGGTCCTGAAGTTTTTTTGCTGTAAGATGGCTACCTTTACATCTGCTATTGTGTGGCCAGGGAGGTTGAAGTGTTCTCCTACAGGTTTTTGTATATTGCCATTCCTGATATCTGACTTGTGTCCATTTATCCTCTTGCGTAGTGACTGTCCAGTTTGGCCAATGTACATAGCAGAGGGGCATTGCTGGCATATGAAACTTCAGAAGCAGTTTCTCCTCCCTTGGTGTTCACACCTCAACTGCTAGCAGAGCACCTCACCCTCCCTGATTGAACTAACCTCGTTATCTCCACACTGATTTATACCTGCCTCTAGAGATTTCCATTACTTGCATCTGAAGAAGTGAGGTTCTTACCCACGAAAGCTTATGCTCCCAATACTTCTGTTAGTCTCAAAGGTGCCACAGGACCCTCTGTTGCATATTATGTGATAATAACCCAGTTTGTCCTGATGTACCATACAGAGGGAAACTTCCCCAGTGTCCGAATAAAAACTCATGTTGCCAAACTTGGGCTCAACTTAGGTTTCCAATTCCTCCAAATTACCCTTTTGACAGCCAGGGAGCCCATTAAAAGCCATCTCTTTTCCCACTGTCTCAAAGAACATAGACAAACAGTGTTATCCAAAAGGCAGGCTGAGAAATCAGCATCTGTAGCAATCTACAGTGTAGTTAAAGACTTTAAAGAGTTGTTAGTGTCCTCTCAAAACCATAAGTATTTGCACACAAATAAGGGACCCATGCAAAGCAGTGAACTATGGTCCATTCTAGAACTAAGGGATGTAGAGAGTGCATTTTCCACAAGATAACCAGGTAGCAATGCCTCATAGTTGGAGAAGTTTTTGTATTAGGTCTAGGGTAAATGAAGTTCCTGCTATGGATTTAGCCTCATCACTTACCAATATACAAGCAAGAGAATGAATACCATATATCAGCAATTTATGTCAAAAAAAGAGAGATTTGCCAATCCACAGAAGAGGATTTAGCTAAATGAAGGCCTGCTAGAGGCAGAATGGGGTGATGTTTTTCATTATGCTTGCAATTTATGTCCAGTCTTTGCCTTTTCTGTGTAAGAGGATTGGTATGATCTAATTTTACATCTTAGGAAATTATGGGCTCTGAAAGTTTCAGCTTTTATATCGCCACATAAGTAACATTTGAGGAGTGCCACATCAATACATGATTCACACTGAATAGGATGTTTCATACATGGGGCTAGGTAATTAATTTGTCCTTTGATCAAGGCAGGAACTGGTGTTCTAGCTCAGTGTTTCTCAACCTTTTTGATACCAGGGACCGGCTTGCTGCCTTCCTAAACTGTGTCAGGGAGATCTCGGGGACTGGCACCAGTCCACTGACTGGTTGTTGAGAAACACTGTTCTAACTTCCTTTAAGCTAGTCTAGGTTAAGTACTACCTGGAAATCCACAGTCAATCAGTCAGTTCCTTTGAACATACACTCAGAAATATCCAAGGGTCACATGCTAACCAACTAGTTCAGTTTGGATCTGATATTTGTTTTTACTGTAGCAACTTTCTCACGATGAAGCAATTTCCATCTACCTAAAAGACTGAATTTCACTACTAGGAAGTTACTTTCCATTATTTCCTGTAAATTGTCAATCCTATTCCTGAATATTTCATATTTTCTCTCTCTGCAGAGGGAAGGAAGATTGGTGAATTAAAGCTTGTGGACAAGACTGCAATACTGACATTGTTTCTGATTTCCTCCAGATGATTTGGAAGCCAGTAGTGCTAGAAATCCTAAAAGCAGGAACAGAAGAATTGGAATGCATGAGCAGGATGTCATCAACCTGTAGCCTGAATTTTTGATGAATCCTATTAACATGCATCCCATTTATTATCTACGTGTATCTCAAGTACCACAAGGCTTCATTGCTATAATGAATAATAATTTGGGGAGGGCAGTCCCACCTGTTTACCAACATTAAATGTGTTGAGAATAGTACACACTTAGTTACCACAGAAGCCATTGTTATCATTTACTACTTTTATGTGTTTACAATATGCTTTGTGCTATACTAGACACAAAACAAAGAAACTACCTCCCCAATTTAATAAGAAATAGAGAAAATAGGACGCAATGGGAAGCCCAGAGGAAGGAATAACTTGAAATGGTGTGTATGTGTGTATAATGAGTAGAGCTAATTGAAAAATGGAATTTTCACCCCAAGGGAATTTGATACTTAGACCTTTTATTTTCATTCCGAATTGGGTTGAAAAGTCAAAATGATTGAAACTTTGCTGCCTGAAAGTTCAGAAAAAAAAATGTGGTGAGATGTTTTCAATCAAAACAAAATGTTTCGACATTCCCAGAATGAAATGATTCATTCAATCTGTGAAAACGAAACAGTCATGTTGGGTCAGTCAACGTTAATCTGTATCTGAATGAGTTGCATGCTGATTTATGGGAGTAGTAGTTTGGGTTCCTCGTGTCCCCATTATCCCCTGTGGGTTGAGCTATCCAGCTGAACTACATCTCCCATGATATACCATGGTTTCTTCCTCTGGCTGAGCCACTGCATTGCATCATGGGAGATATAGTCTGTCTAAGGAGCTTGACTCATAAGAGAGAATGGAGGGCATGAGGTATCCAAACTGCAATTTCCATGAGACGCTATGGTGGCTCAGGCAGATGTAGAGATTATTGTCCAACTAACCAGAAACAAAACATTGAAAAATTTCTGCATAATCAACATTTCCCCACTGAGAAATCTTGATTTTTTTTTTTTAAATTGAAAATACCCACCCAACTCTAATGGGATTTACGTGTGTGTGTGTGTGTGTGTGTGTGTGTGTGTGTGTGTGTAAAAATACCTTTTGTTTGGTTCACTTTTTGAGGCAGTTATCGAAATGGTGGGTCTTTAGAAGAGACAAAATTACATCTATATCCCCCGCAAGAGAAATTTCTTGCCACAAACCAATGCTTGTCGCCTATGAAATACACATGACTCCAACATTATCACATGCTTTTTCTGCATGTAGATAAAGTACAGTACTGTGGGTATGATATTTTAAAGCAGTAAACAGATGATTAAACAGATTTTTAAACCATCTTCTGAGAGTCAACTTTTGAGGAATCTGATCTGTTCCAGATGTGTCAAATACTTTAAATCAAGTTAGGCGGTAGGGGTGGAAAAGGAAAAAGATATATGTACTGAAATGTGTTTAGAAATACAAATAGTATGGCAGAATAAACCAAGTGGAGGAATATGACCAAATTGTGTTAGTTAAAATATAGTGGAATGATTGAACAAGCAACATGGATTGGTAGACATCCGTGGAGGCGTGAGGGGGGTTAAAAGGAGTAACGTTATTTATCAGAAAGACAGAAATGGTAAGACTTTGATAAGGACTATGATATAGAAATCACATGGTTGCAAAAGAACAGGCAGAAATATAGAGAGAGGAAATCTTGAGAGGAGTTGGGGATTTTAACTATTATGTCACCTCAGTCAGGAAACATGGAAGGAGGATCAATGTGGTTTTAGCTAAAGCTTCTCTCAACTGATAAAGGAAACATTTTTACTTTAAAAAGTTATAAAGGAATAATGTTTAAAAATAATGAAGAAACTATAGGGGATTTAGAAGACAAAATATAGGAAATAATGCAGTGGCTTAGATAGTGGTTGGTATATATTCATTACTTCGTGAAGACCATTCCGTTTCTCTAAGCAGGAAGCTCCCATTACAATCAATGGTAAATGTACCCAATGGTAAATGTTGAAACTAAGCTGGAAAACAGCATACATTGTAATAATTGATTGAGGAAGGATACATATTGTTAGGATGAGGCTTGTGTTATTTATGGGAGACTAGTCTTGGATTTAGATGCGAAAATACTGTATGCCGCTTAGTCTTTCAGAGAACGAGTGTTTGCTTGTTTTCTTCTCCCCATCCCTGGCCTGCTTTCCCTGTTCTGCTTGGGGGCTGGGGACTGGGATGGTAGTAAGCGAGGATTTCCTCACCTGTCTGCTCCTCACTCTGTTTATTCCCACTCTGAAGGCCCTCTGATGTGCAGATATCATGGTGATAGATGCAAAGTAAGATCCCCAAAAGACTTGGAATTTAACATTGAAACAGCAAAGGTATCACATTCAAGCACTTAACTTGTTTACAATACTCCTCCCTACTAGTTAAACAGCTCTTGTTAATTCTTAAATTGGTCTTTCTGCAACAGTACATAGCTGTTAAGTAATATAATGAAGAGGCTACTTTACCTGCTCTTATTAGAATGTGACTTGGAAGTTTTAATAAAGAAAAAGGAGCTACCTGGAAGGAAAACTCTCTCCCACCCTTGGCCTGGAGGGAGTGAGGTGGCATTTGTGTAGGATGGGCATCAACATCAGATCAGGCAAGCTTCCATTCCCAAGGAGGCGAAGGATGCACAATAGCTATCTATGTGTTTCTCTCTAGGTATTTTTTATATTGCACCCAACACAAAGATGCATCATAGTAGTAAAAATGATGTAGACCTCATTCATTAAGAAGGACACGTGTTTCCCATCTCTCCTGTTGATTACATCATTTGGGTGTATGAAAGACAAACTTCTCATTTATTTATTTAATTATTTTTGGCAATATTATGCCATCCTCATTTGTGTTGAATAGTATTTTACTCTGTTCCTGATTCAGCCCAGCACTGCAGCACGTACTTAACTTTAAGTCAACATGCTTAAACATATGATTAAGTGCTTTGCTCAATCATGGCCTCTGTAAGCACTCTCGTATATTTCAGTGGGGCTACTTAGAGAGTAAGTATTATTCACCGTGAGTAATGGTGGCAGAATCTGCCCTTTATCTCCAGTGGCGCCTGATCTGGCCACTCAGATGCTGTGGGCAGGAACATCCGACAAGATGGTTTTTAGTTTCTGCTCTGAAGGTGGAGAAGATCTGAGCTCATTGTGACTTTCCAGACCCCACCTGTCCATAAAGTAAAAACAAGGTAGTTAAAAACAAGTACCATTAGGCTGTGATTTTCAAAAGTGCGTTGGTTTAACTCTGCTCCCATTGAAGTCAAACGGAGTTTTATTATTGACTGGAATGGGTTATCTAGGGAGGTGGTGGAATCTCCTTCCTTAGAGATTTTTAAGGTCAGGCTAGACAAAGCCCTGGCTGGGATTATTTAGTTGGGGATTGGTCCTGCTTTGAGCAGAGGGTTGGACTAGATGACCTCCTGAGGTCCCTCCCAACCCTGATAGTCTATGAACAGTTAGGCCAATGCTGAGCACTTTTGAAAATCTCTCACTTAATCTCTCCTCACACACAAATACCTTCCACAAATACAGATGTTTAAATACACATTGACTCTTACCACAAAAATCATTCCAAATAGAGTACTCTTTCAACTGTAATCCATCTTGGTTAAGAGGGCTTGCTGCTCACTCAGAGACAATGGTAGTTGCTGTGGAAAGATTAGACTTTCATCATTTATTTAGGTAGTTAATACTTTTGTGTGAAATACAATTTTAATTTGAAAAAAAACCAGTTCTGGGGGTGGACAGGCTGAGGGCACAGGAGAAGAACTGCTAGAGAACACTCTCCTCCGGAACCTTAAACTGGACCCAAGAGTCCTGGGTTTTTACATACCCCTGCCAGTGGGTTTCAAGCTATTTGCTAATAGCAAAGTGAGTGTTTCACTCCATTTAATGCAGAGGTCCCCAAACCGTGGTGCCCGCTCCCAGCTCTGCTTCGGCCCCGCCTCAGCCATGGCCCTGGCTCTCGGCCTGGAACCCGGCCCTGGCCTCGGGCCTGCCCCCACCCTCGGCCCTTGATTGCTGCTCTGTTCCCAGCCCTAGACCTACCCCCAGCTGTGGCCCCAAACTCGGCCCCCTTACCCTGTCCGTGTCCGCTCTGGCTCCGGAGGAGGGCATGGACAGGTGTAAGGGTGTGTGATGACCCTGAAATGTTTGGGGACCACTGATTTAGTGGCTGAACTGAACAGAGGATAACAAACTACTACACCTCTACCCGATATAACACGGTCCTCGGGAGCCAAAAAATCTCACCGCCTTATAGGTGAGACCGCGTTATATCGGGTTCGGTCCGGTACGCTGTGCCGGACTGGACCGGCTTCCCCCGCGGTGATTTAAAGGGCCCTTTAAATCACCGCCGGAGCTCCGGCAGCGGCTGGAGCCTCTGGCCCTTTAAATCACTGCCCGAGCCTGGCTGCCAGAGCCCTGGGGCTCCAGCAGCCGGGCTCGGGCGGTGATTTAAAGGGCCTGGGGCTCCATACGGATTTGGCTATAACGTGGTAAAGCAGCGGGGCTCGGGTAGCGCTTTAAAGGGCCTGGGGCTCCCCGCTGCTTTACCACGTTATATCCGAATTCGCGTTATATTGGGTTGCGTTCTGTCGGGGTAGAGGTGTACTTCTACTAGTTATTCCATCAGCTGATATGGTAGAGATCTGTGCTGTGCATTTAAAGGTCTGCTGATGACCCAAGTTAGGGGTCAAATGTCCATCCTCAGTGAGCCATGGTCTCTGTGGAAAAAATAGTATGTGATCATGCAATTAAAGACTGTATTATAATGCATAGGCACAAGGGGGCAAATTAAGATTGCACAGGCATTTTCTAACTTTGAGGTTCTTGACTTTGCAACTGTAATAATGTTCTTTCTACATTTTTGAATGTAATATATGTAGAGAGAGAGGTTTTTCAAAATTATCCCCCTACTACTGATATAAAAAGTCATCAGAGGGTCACATAAACTGCAGGCCATGGATATGGAGAAGAATGGACATTCAGGTGGCTAATTCCAATGTTATGTAGCCAGGGCTTTGAAAAGGAGGACAATGACCTTCAACCGGACTATGTATGTGGGGAAAAAAGCATGTAAAATATTGCAAAGAATAAAATCTTAAGGGAATGCGGTTAAGGTTTTGTGGGGAAATACTTAGTGAACTTAACATATTCAGTTTAGCTACAAGGAGACTCAATTAACATATGCAAATGCTAGTGTATTTTACAGTACTATTATTACTGTAATAGCTAGGAGCATGGTGTTACTCATAGAGCTTGGAATGAACTCTGTGGTTATGAATTAAAAGTCGGGTTAGGAGACATTTGGGTGAGATACCAGAAAGGCACTGATCCTGCAGTTGCAGAACTGGGCCCCAAGCTTGGCCATTTGCTTCTAGCGTGGAAGGTTTGAATGCTATGGAGGTAGCTGACCTAGCATTTGGGGTTTGGGTAGAGGGGACCTAGCAGGAATGGCAGCAATGGTCCCAAGTATGAGCCTTTACTCCCAGCTGAACTACTAGTAGTAGAGAGTGAGTTTCCTTTAGTCCTTTTCATGGGAGAGAAGGCCCCTTTCTGCAGTACAAGATCTGGGAGTAAGTTTGTTTGTTTGTTTTTGTTTTTTTAAAACTGAAAGTCAAACAATGGAAACAGAGTGAAATGGGAGTGACCCCCTGAAATCTCCTTGACCATTCCCTTCCCCTTGGGGGAACAAAAAGACCAAAGGATTTTTCCTCTTAGTCCTCAATTTGTGGAAACAGGCTATCCAAAGACATACTGGGGGCTCCACTGCAGGTGTGGTTGCCATAAAATAGATGGGCTTCATGGCGCTGTAGTTCACTCCATCCTAGTGTATCTTTGTGCCTGCAATAAATTCTTTAAGGGCAGGCTGTAATCTTGGATGTGTGATACATATTGGCATTTATCTTGAAACATCTGCAGCCACACGTGCATGAAAGAACAGCAGCAGAAAGACAGCTCTTCGCATCATTTGAGACTAGAAACAAGCCGATGGGTGGGTGGAACCCTTGGGATCAGAGGACTGTAGGCAAGAGGTAGTTAAAGTTAATATCCTTCTTCCCCCAGCTGGGTTCCACCTCTTCGTTTGTGCTCAGTGTTTTGTTTTTAGGGCAACTTTCAAGTATTATAATGTAAAATCAGCTAAAGCCTCATTATTTAGTAGGTACAATTAGTTTGAGTTTTCAGTTCAGGGAATGTTCTGTGCAGAATTGACATGGGTCTGATGCTATGTTTAACAATGTCCTCCTCTTCCCTTTCAAAGTTTCAGAATATTTAGGCCAGTGAAGTTTCTGTATGTTGTGGATATGATTCATTTGGGCCATGGGAGGAGGGTGACAGTTACTTGCTACACAAATCTTTCCTGTGATTCATGAAACATCATTTGTGTCAGCCTTGTAGGAGGCAGTTCATCTGCCTCCTAGTAGGAGGGAAAAACACTGGCATCACTGCTGTCAGATGGGCATGGGAAAAATGGTAGTTAGACAGAAGAAAGTAGCAGGAACGCTGGGGCTCTGTCTGCAATACTTATTGATGTATTTAATGAAAGACTGATGTGTATCAAGCGTAGATGTCTTTAAGGAGAACAGCACTGCTACAATAGCCAAAAATACAAAAGAATGTTGCTTTTTGTCGTGTTTTAATTTTTTTTCTGACTTTGTGTAAAAATGTCTTTGCACTTTACCTTCTGGTTGGCTGAATCCACTGTTGTTTCACATAGGAGAAAGCCCTTATTGCTGAACTTTGTCTCAGCAAAACTTTCAGTTTCTGCTGGTAAGAGCTGGGAGGTCAAATACAGTGCTGTATGCTTGCTCTCTGCAGAGATTTGCATTCTACTGTACCAGTAAACAGCAAAGACAGTTTACCAAATTCTATTAGCCTCCCCATAGGAAGGCGTTTTCCCTGGCCCACCGAAAAGTTGAATAAAAACATTAAGTGTAACTTCCTTGTCAAAGTCAATGACCCAGATCATCCTAGCTAGATTTGCTCATGAAAGAAATACACCCTACAAAGGACCTTAATTCGGTATGGAAGATGGCTCAGCTGTTTCTGGGGCACTGTTGATCTTCTCTTCCAGACTCTGTGGAGGTCACCCTCTCAGTCTAGGATCCACATAGAGTAGATGAAGACTGGGAGAGCTGGGGACCTGTATTATCATTTAACCTGGGGTTGTATTATCTTTTCTATAGAGCCTCACTATCCCAGCCATCCCACAATCCCCCAGCCCCCATCTCACCCAAGGACCCAGAAGCATCCATGAGGAATCCCTAGTAGTACTGCTCTAACGGACCTCTAGTATGACCCTGGAGACCTGCCTCAGGGTCTGTTGTGTGGGGCTGAACAAATCCTGCCTCCCCACTCACGGGAATGATAGGCGAGGGACTCCATAAGTGTATTCCTCATGGAGGTTTCCAGCCTTCCCACCATCAACCAGGGGCAAGGAGGGGTTGAGTTGGGATAATGGTTTCAGCTGCTGCAGACCTAACAAAATTATCATTGAAAGTCAACACGACGATTCAGTATCTCAAAAGCCAGGATTTAGTCTCAGCTTCATGTGTTACATGGAGGCGTTTCTACCAGCCTCAAGGCTGCATGATGTGCTGGAGTGGAAATAAGGAGGATTTTCTCATACAAGGGAATCATCTAGAGAAAAATGGCTACACAGTACGATTTGTGATGGTACTCCATAGCTAAACTCAATCTTTCACATAGATGGCTGGGGGGCTCAGCAGCTTTAAGGCAAACTACTACATGTTATACATATAGTTTCACCCAACCTTACCAATCAAGACACCCTCATAAAACTATAGATATAGCCAAAAAGAGGGATGAATAAGGGAAGGGAAAGGTGTTACATATGGGGGTATGGGCATGGTCTGCTTACACCACCTTGTCTCCATGTTAAATGTATGTAGACTCACATGGTTCAAGAAACATTCTCGTCTTGGGGTCTTGCTTATTGACAAATCATAATAGTTGAACATCAACTCCAGCACTAATCTGCCAGCCCTTCCCCTTAGGTTTGACAGTTCCTGGCTAAACCCATCTCCTTCCTGAAGCCTTTCTCAGGGGAGGCTTCTACTATTGTAGGTATATTCCACCTGGCTGGCATGGACAGCCACCTCCCAGGTCTTTCTCCTGACTCTGAGTCTCCCCCCTTTGTCTGCTCAGGTTCTTTTTTATTAGGAAGTGCCACCTCTGGGCTGCTGGCACATGATCCTTGGTCACCTGACTCAGCTGCTGGTCAGAGCCTAGAAGCAGGATGTTAGGACATGGGTATGTGCCCAGGAACCAGCATGCCATTACATGAGATTGTGTGTGGTTTTAAGAAAACAACACTCTGGAAAATAGTCATTCAGCATTGTTTTGAAAGGGAGAGAGGGTGGTCCTGGGATGGATGACAGAGAAGGAAGATGAACCTCTCATAGCCACCAGTACAAAGGGATGATTACCTGCAACACAAGACGTGATGATTGAATTACTAGAAAATGGGTGGTGTCAGAATGCAAATATCTGCCAGAACAAGAGAGGTCTCTAATATAGCGAGGGCTTTTGGAAGTCCTACAGGCCCGCATCCAGTGTGAATTGATGTAGCGCCATTGGAGTCAGTGGGGCTATGGTGACTTATACCAGCTGAGGTCTGACTCTTGCGGCCAATCCTCTGCTTCGCAGGCTGCCAATTCAAGGCAGCCACAATATGACCTTATTGCTCAAACCAGTTAAGCAACGTTTTTCTGCGTTCTGCACAAGCTGCTAGTGATGTAGAAGCACTGCAAGGAAGAAGTTACAATAATTGAACCCCAGGGTCACCAGGGGCTGTGTTCCTGTTGCAGTGTTGTCATGGGATAAGTAAGGGCGCAGTTGAAAAAAAATTGCACAACTGGAGGAAACTATACACACTTTTGTACTGTATATGACAAGTGTCTCTCCCTGAAAGGTAATGTCCGAATAAAGAAAAAGCGAGTTTAGAATGGAAAAGCAGAGACATAACTGAAGGTGGAAGAAGGTGTTTGGAGTGATGCAGAGGGGAGTAAAAATAGTAATGTCTTACTGAACAACATGTATTCACTACATTTGAGTAGGCAATGACTACTAACTGGATTAAAGCACTGTTTGGTTCATCCATATGGCTAAGTCTTCCATTATTTCCTGTGTTATAAAATGCTGACTCCATTTGGATTTTACAATTCTAATGTTTATTTTGGGGGAGAGGGGAAAGAAAGGGGACTAATTATAGCTTTGAACTCCACTACAATGAGACAGGGTTTCTATTAAATATTTCTCAGGCAGTCTGATGAGTCATGACATGCAACTTCTTCAGAAAATATCCTGATTGCCTAATGACTAGATGTTGGTAACTGAAATTACACACTCTCTCTCTCACACTCTCATGAAACCCAGGAAGTGTCTGTCTCTGAGTAAGTTGTTTATTGAAGTTACCCAAGAAATGTAAAAGGGCTTATGATTGCAAAATAGGTAAAAAAAATATAACTGAAATTTGAGGAACATGACAAACACCTGCTGTACAATACAAATAGTGAAATATTATTACTGTATTTTCATTCACAACATAGGAAGTACTTTCCATATTTTAAAGATAATAATGTATCTTCCTTATTAGGTAACAAAGGTCAAGCACTGATCAACTGTAAAGAAAGAAAAGCATTGAATCACCAGATGAAAGTAACAAAATTAAATACCTTTAGCACAAAATCTTCATAATAAGGATTGCCACAGCATAGTATGGTGCAGAGTACATTAAACACTTGCTCCACTGACTTACAGTTCAAACACAATTTCTTCTCAGAAGGACATGAAATTCACTTTCCGTCATAGATTTTTAAGTTCAGAAAGAACCATTAATAATATCATCTGGTCTGATCTTGTGAATAACACATGCCCTAGCTTTCATTTGGATTCTATCCTTGGCCCTACTTCATTAATGCTCCAACAATTTATGGTTAACCTAGAGCATGTTTTAGAAAGACATCCAATAATTGAGAGTTTGGATAAATTGACCTCCAAATGTTGGAAAGACTACAGACTTTTTAAATTCTGCAGTAGAAACGTTTTCTCCGGAGTTTATAAACTATGAAGGTTTCACCCCTTAAGCCTGTAATTCAACTTTGGGAGGCTATGGCTACCTTTCAGATAACAGAATTTAAATTAATTGGGATTTGAGTAATTAAATGTTCACTGTATTTTAATAATTTATGTTTTAAAATGATTGCAGATGAATTTAGCTAACTCCTATCCAGTCATGTTCTCATTTGCATGGAGGAGTGATGAATGCCTATGTACTTTGTTTTGCAGATGATGTAGAGGAGGTTAACAGTATGGAAAGTGTGATGTTAGAATATGCTGCAATGGACAGAGAGCTAAACCATTACATGCAAGCAGTTGAAGCTACAGTACATCAGGTAACTGATCATTGCCATGCCAAATATGGATGAGATTTTCTACAACACTTTTAATTCTTACAAAAATTACATTAAAAGAACATTTAGTCTTCAGAATCAAAGGCTGCAAAGTTAGGAAATGCCAGAATCAAGGTTGCCCATGCAACCTTAATTCAGCCCCCTTTGCACATGCATTGTGATACAGTGTTTAATAACATGATCACATACTACTTTTTCCACAGGACTCCTATTTCCTTCAGTGTAGAGGATGGAAGGCACTCTGGGAATGAACCAGGGTTGTGTAGTTAATAAATAGTTTTATAGGAAATGTACCTCATTTGTTGCAGAAGTTGGAAGATGGTTAGTGAACAAAGCAGGTGACTGTGGGAATAAAAAAGATGATCCCCTGGTTCAGGCAGTTGAATGCCACCTTTAGGAACTGGAGTCTATCCCTGCCCCATCACAAAGTTCCTATGTGATGCTGAGCAAATAGTATTTTTGTTTTTAAAAAAGCAAACTAGTAATCAGAAATTCCATGATCTTGAACCATATTGACTCTCATATGGATTCATCATCAAGGTTAGAACCTTCAAATCTATAGCCCAGACCTCTGCCACTTGAGCTAACAGAGTAAGTAATAGCAGAAGAAAGTTGTCATCTTTTGTGGAGCCAGCCACTAGAGGGAGACAAGACACACATTTTGCAGGGCTTTCACAGCTATCTGCTGGCCGCAGAGGAATGTTGAGACTCTGTAATCTTGAGTTCTATTCTAGAGACAAGTGTGCTGTAGTGGTTACAGCTCCTTTTGCACATGTCCCCTTCTTTTCCTGCCCCTTCAAGTCTGTGTCCTAATCTCCCCTCCCCATTTCACCCCCCTCAGCTTCCCATCCTGATCCCCAAGTCCTCACCATCAGCACTTTGTTCCAGGCCCAGTCCCCTATCCTGGTTCAGTTCCTCATCTCAGACTCCCCCATCTGTTCTCTCCCTGCATCATGCGGGAGGTCAGACTAGATGACCATATTGGTCCCTTCTGACCTTAAAGTCTATGAGTCTATGAGCTCAGCTCTTCAACCTGCCTGCCTTCCTGGCAAGCTGATTGTTTTCATCAACTGTCTTGCCACCAGCAGGGGGAGCATTGAAAGCATAGAAGAGAATGTTCCTGCTTTCACTGCCTGTGACTGGCCCCAGAGCAGCCCCCAGCTGCCAGGAGAAGCAATTGCAGGGAAAGCCCTGCTCTCAGCCCCTGTCCCATTGCTCAGTACAGAGTGGGAGTCTTCTGTGAATTTAGCCGCTAAGTCTCTACTTAGTATATGCAAACTGAGATTTTCAGGGGCTCATAACCTGGCCAGTTGTGGGCAGATTTTCACAGAGAGCAAAAGACACATTCCTGCCACCATAGCGTTCTCCCTGCCAAATATCACATCTCTTCTTTAAAGCACAGAAGCCCTAGAGCTTTGACAGGTGTTCTGGGAAAAAGTCACATGGGAAAAAAGTCACCCAGAGCAGGTGCCTTCAATCTAGGAGAAGAAGTGTAATACAGGTTACAGCCTCGCAGCAGAACAAAGAGATCAGGGGAGGACAGCAAGTATTTTTTTCTGTAGCTGTTCATGGGAAGTGGGAGCTTCTACAGCTCTACTCTTCTATTTATTACTTATTCTGCACCCATCAAGTGGGCTAATTTCAAAGCATGCAGGTGGCCTCCAAACTATACAGCATCTCTCCTGCTGGTGTCTGGCCAGCTGTCAATCTACCTTAGAAAGTGGGGCACTTTTCCCTAAAATCTATGTAATAGTTAAGGTGAATGAGACACTGGTGCTATTTCTCCTTCATCCTTACCAAAGTTAGGGTGGCTGCTATTGGAAGCCGAACAGACAGAACCACATGTTAAAGCAGCCTCTGGTGGCCAGGCTCCCTGCTGACTTGGGAAAGACCCAACAGAGGGTCCAACTCTTTCCCAGGGACAAAGCACCAGGCTATTAATTTGTGCAGACAGAGATTACCATTTTTCATTTATTAACATAACTCAACCTGAAGGTAAAAAAACACCTTTTATCAATCTGATCTTACTAAGTGTGTGTCCGTTGTTGTTGGTGTGTGTGTGTGTGTGTGTGTGTAAATGGAAGAGCACAGTGATTCCAAACACATGGTGAATTCTGTATGCCTTGCTTTCTTCTTATGAACCACACTTAAAAATAAGTGTCCATCAAGCAGTATGAAAGCTTGAAGCTGATAGGATAGGGAGAGCTTGCCCTCTGCCTCCAGGCAGGATCTGTTCTGCTGCAGTTGTCTGGAGTTCAAACTCCTGATATTTCACCTTATGTAACCCTTGCCAGTTGCACTTACATGCCAGTATAAGACGACAGAAGCTCACAATGAAAATAACAAGGAAGTAGTATGAAGTATAGTTATAGGTTTCCAAAAGACAAGTGTTTGTTGACCTAATCTGCAGTTGGAGCAACACACAAGGTGAAACTTAGCTGCATCCTCATCTGGTTGAATCAGCAGCCTGTTGAGTAAGAAATGAGCAAATGTAGTGCTGTTTCCAACAATAGACTGTGGGAAATCCTTTGTCCGTGGAAATTCCCTCTGACACTGAATTTAGCTCACCTGTGTAATGACTTGCCCTGTGCCACTTCTCCTTTTTTAACAAGAGTCTGTTTCCTGTAAAGTAAACACCGCCCAGGTTACTCTCCAGGCAAAAGAAGCCTAAACAGTGATGTTGTTTGTTTTCACTTAAAATAAAGTTAAAAACCAGATTGTTCTGTTCTGGCCCCTTTATGCTCCTTAAGTGGAACAAAGAGGCTGGGAACCAAGCTGGACTGGCCAGTTGAGAATTTCTTGCCTTGAGGAGCTTTTATCGGACAGAGAGATAGTGTACCCAGCTCCTGTGACACCACTTTGCCCCTTCTCAGCCCTGTCATAGGCGATTGCTATGGGCAGGACAGGGGAGTGGCTGAAGTACTCGGCTTTTCATCTGTGCTCTTTTGGTATATGGTTCATTAGGGGCTGTGTCCAGTTAGTGTAATTTAGAGCAGTCTCCGGACGATTCCAACCAAGGCAGATCTCAGGGTAGCGCAGATCTGCCCTGAGAATCAGGAAACCATAACCAGCTCCCTGATGGCTCTGCCCCTCAGACCATCTGCTGCACAGCAGAGAATCTGGGCATTTATTGTGCCAGTGGAAGGAAGATATTAAGGTGGGGCTGATAGTGCCGCCTATACTTAAGGTTGCCCAACATTTCCCATTATAAGACTCTGTTTTCAGTTGCTTATAACTTTGCCAAACTTTAACCATTTATCTGTCTTGTGCTCTCACTGCAACTGTTGCTGAGCACAGGCAGCATGCAGGTGAAGGAAGAATCAGCTTGACCAGGGGTCGGCAACCTTTCAGAAGTGCTGTGCCGAGTCTTCATTTATTCACTCTAATTTAAGGTTTTGCGTGCCGGTAATACATTTAAACATTTTTAGAAGGTCCCTTTCTATAAGTCTATAATATGTAACTAAACTATTGTTGTATGTAAAGTAAATAAGGTTTTAAAAATGTTTAAGAAGCTACATTTAAAATTAAATTAAAATGCAGAGCCCCACCGGACCAGTGGCCAGGACCTGGGCTTGCGTGCCACCTTCGGCACACGTGCCATAGGTTTCCTACCCCTGAGCTTGACTAATGCAGAGTGGTGAAGAAGAGTGGAGGTGGGAATCTCCATCCTTAGAGGTTTTTAAGGCCCGGCTTGACAAAGCCCTGGCTGGGGTGATTTAGCTGGTGTTGGTCCTGCTTTGAGCAGGGGATTGGACTAGATCAGGGGTAGGCAACCTATGGCACGTGTGCTGAAGGTGGCACGCGAGCTGATTTTCAGTGGCACTCACACTGCCCAGGTCCTGGCCACTGGTCCGGTGGGGCTCTGCATTTTAATTTAATTTTAAATGTAGCTTCTTAAACATTTTTAAAACCTTATTTACTTTACATACAACAATAGTTTAGTTACATATTATAGACTTATAGAAAGAGACCTTCTAAAAATGTTAAAATGTATTACTGGCACGCGAAACCTTAAATTAGAGTGAATAAATGAAGACTCGGCACAGCACTTCTGAAAGGTTGCTGACCCCTGGACTAGATGACCTCCTGAGGTCTCTTCCAACCCTAATATTCTATGGGGGGCAGTCAGCCAGGTGGTTGTAGGAGCCAGAGACTGGGGAGGAGTGTGTGGGGGGGGGGCATTGGCAGAAGGAAAGGGGAGGGGGAAGGATTGGGGAGATATATGTAGAGGACAAGGCAATTGGATGGGGTGGTGGGCAGGAGCTAGGAGGGTGGGATAGGAGCTGAAGAAAGGTGGAGTGGCTGAGGACCCATATAGGCACAAAGAAGGAAGAGGTTGGACAGGAGAAGAGAGGGTAGAGGGCAAAGGAGCTGTAACAAGGTGATCAGAGCAGAAGGGGAGGGGGGCATGAGCTGGCGAGGGGGTTGGGAGGTTGGATCAGTTGCAGAAGTGGGAATATATGTAGTGAATGAGGCATGGACCTGTAGGAAGGGAGAGGATGGTGTCATGGTTAAGGCAGATGAATGTCTTGCTGGATAATTGGATTCTAGTCCTGCCTTTGCTGCCACAAGGATGCTGAACAAGGCACTTAAACCAAATTGTTCACAGGTGATTACTAATTGTGTGTTCTTCTTTTTCTTGGTGCCTAAACTAAAGCCAGATTGGCACAAGTTCTGTAACTGAAGTCAATGGGAGCTATGTGGTTTTTTATTTTTTATTTTTTTATTTTTTTTGAAGTGCAGTAAAAATGTGAAGTTCTCTGAAAAGACAGGCCCCAAGTGTCTCATTTTGGACACCCAAAATTAGTGGGCAGTTTAGCTCTTAATCTCTCTGTGCCTCAGTTACCCAACTGTAAAATAGGGATAATCTGACATGGGTGTCATGAGGATCAATTAATTAATGTTTGTGAAGCACTCGTATGCTTTAGTGAAAGCACTAGAGAAAAGCCCAGAGGAAATTCATAATATTTTATTCCCTGCAGGGTTTGGATAGTGTAAATTAAGCCCTGAGGCCACACAGTGAATAAGAAAAATAAAGAAATGTTGAATAGCTACACAATCCGTGAATGAGCCTCCTTCACTACACACCCTGATTCATTCCCAGAGTGGGTCCATTTAGTGTACTGAAGGAGGCAGGGGCCCCTTGGAAAAAGAGCATGTGACCATGTAATTAAGAGACTATCATAATACATGTGTGCAAAGGGGGCAAATTAAGGTTGCACGGGCAACCTAAATTCTTGCATTTGCTAACTTTGGAGTGCTTGACTCTGCAACCTTAATGGTCTTCTACCATAGCTTTTTGGATGTAATTTAGAATGAATGATGTTCTGTGCTGACTGCAATCTCCAAACTATAAACAGGATTACAGTGTTAAGGTTCTGTGCTCACTTCCCTACAAAAGCTGGTTTGAGGAGGCATTTCAACACATTTTTAATATTTACTTCCCTTTTGTGTGTGTGTGTGTGTCTATGTGTGTTTTGCGCTAAACAGCATGTAGAGGCTTCCATTATGTTTGTAACATAGCCAGGCATATTTTATGTGAATTAGTTAGCTCCTACCCATGTGGTTCACTTTCGTAATATGTTGGAGGCCATGTTTCATGCAATGCAATAGAAGCTGCATTTATCAAATAGTGTGTGCAAAGAAATACAAGAGCATTGTTCTTGCTGGATTTATCTAGGTTCATAGAACACATTCTCAACATGATTTCTGAGTGCCTTACTGTGAGGAAAATAATCTCTCTCCTTTGTAGAGATTAAGGGTATGTCTATATGTACAGTGGTGCAGCTGTGCCGATACAGCTGTGCCTCTGAAGCACATCTGGTGAAGACACTCTGTGCCAACGGGAGAGAGCTCTCCCGTCGGCATAAAAAACCCACCTCCACGAGTGGCGGAAGCTATGTCGGTAGGAGAAGCTCTCCCACTGACATAGTGCTGTGCACACGAGCACTTATGTCGGTATAGCTTATGTTGCTCAGGGTGTGGAATATGTAGACGTAGCCAGTGGTCTAGATCCTGCAAATTCTTATTCTTGCACTTGCCTTTATGTACTTTGACTTCAGTAGGGCTATTTGCATTTGTAAAATTAAGCATGTGCCTAAGTGTTTGCAGAATCAGCACTGTAGGTAAGAGGGAATTTATCAGAGCAAGAGGCATAGTATCTCTGCTTTCCCAGTGCTTAGTCATGTCAGGGCTTTGGGTCCAGACAAGAAAGAGGTGATGTTGATACACTGGGAGAACCTCCAGAAGAAAAGGTGAAGCTCATATCTACTCCCTCTATTTCAGAAATCTGCTTGTTGTTTGTTACTTTGTAAAATAATGAGTCCTAGTGGATAGAGAGATGGACTGGGACTCAGGAGACCTGGATTCCATTTGCAGCTTTGCCATTGGTCTGCTTGGGTAACTGTGGGCGAGTCACCTTACGGCTATGTGCCTCAGTTTCCCTATCTATAAAATGGGGATAATGAAGCTTACCTCCTTTGTAAAATGCTTTGAGCCCTACCAGTAGAAAGTGCTATATGAGGAGGTATTATTTGATTTTATTACTGAGAATTATAATTGGGAGTCTTTTGGATTCTGCAGCTACTTTTGGATTCCTAGATATCCCCAAGAACAAGGCTCTTAGTGACTTAGTGGCTTTTCTCGTATGGATTTAAACTTTGGGGGTGGGAAGCCAGGGCATTCTCAGCAGGTGGGCTCTTGATTCTGGAATTCACTCCCCCATTTATTGAACACACCCTGAGTTAAGGCATATCTGTTCACTGGCATTTTTCCTGAGTAATTTGTCTTTAGTGAGTTCTGTTTTTTTCTTGTTTTTTCCTGTTAGGAACAGTTTTGGGGTTGGGGGGTTAATCTGATTATCTCCAAATACGCAGTCAGTGGCGTAGCCAGGTGGAGGGAACAAGGGGAGCGATCCAAAAAAAAAAAGGCGCCATCCACTGCGGCGCTTTTACTCACCCGGCAGCGCTCTGGGTCTTCGGCGGCATTTCGGCGGCGGGTCCTTCACTCACTCAACGGGTCTTCGGCGGCATTTCGGCGGTGGGTCCTTCACTCACTCAGCGGGTCTTCGACGGCATTTCGGCGGCGGGACCTTCACTCACTCAGCGGGTCTTCGGCAGCATTTCGGCGGCGGGTCCTTCAGTGCCGCTGAAGACACCCAGAGCGAGTGAAGGGCCCGCTGCCGAAGTGCTGCCGAAGCCCCGGAGGCCGGCGGGTGAGTAAAAATTAAAAAGGTGCCAAGAAATTGACAAGGTGCCACTTGTGCTCAGTGAGGAAGCGGCCGCTGCCCCGCTCCCCACGCCCCCCCGCTACGCTACTGTATGCAGTATATTGTTTTAATTAGTGTAAACATTTCCAAAGATCATGATGGGTGTGTTTTTATAAACCCGTCTTTAATCCAGTTATTCTTAGGAGTAGTTTGTTTTTTTCTGCTAGTATTAAGAATTTTTAAAATCTGCCTTATTTATTGCCGGCAAAAATCACTAATTTTGCCTGTAGACACGCTTATGGCTTAGAACAATGGCTGAACAAGGAGAACATTATTTTGAACTCTTTAATATAGTCTCCCAAACCACATAGTCATACTCCAATATTATTATGTATTGCTTGTATTAAGGTTAGAATGAGGCCCCATTGTTCTAGGCACATAGTAAATGACAGTCCCTGTCATGAAGATCTTAAAATCTTTATAGATTAGACAGACAAAGGGTGAGAGGAAGGGAGGAATAATATCTCCATTTTACAGATGGAGAACTGAGATACAAAATCCCAGATTCTCAAAGGTATTTAAGTGCCTAACTCCCATTGAGCTAAATACCTTTGAGAATATGAGCTAAAATAATTAAGGGCTCCATTCTGCAGAGTGTCAAGCATTCTGTCCCAATCCCCCATAGCATTTAAGCATGTGCTTAACTTTAAACATGTAAGTCACTTCATTGATTTGACTGTGATTACTCATGTGCTTAAAATTAAGCATGTGATTTGGGCCAGAGGAATTGGAGATCTAAGTGACTTGCCCGTGATCACACAGGAAGTCTGTGGCAGAGCCAGGAATGGAACCGAGATCTCCGGAGTCCCAGTCCAGGACTGTAATAACAAGACTGTCCTCCTCCTCCTCCTCATTTTCTTTATTCTGTCAGTCATGCTCAGATTAAAATAGCAAAACATTATTGATAACTAATTTAATTTGTGCTATAATGAAACCTCTTTTACTAACATGGCAGAATGAAGCATTAAGCACTTGGTGTAAGTAACTACTTGATGGTGTCTTTTAAGTACAATGAGAAGTTTTAATTTATAGTAGGTGGCCCTGATCCACATTGATGGGCTCTTACATTAACTCAGAGCCCAGTTCAGTCAGCATGACTCCACCAAAGTGCAATGAATGACCCAGTTTGAGAGAGATGTTCTGATCTTCAGTTTACTTACTTATTTTTTTAAAATAGGATTGGTAATATTTTGTGGTAGGCACAGTTAAACAATATTCTATTGTAAAATTAACTAGGTTCCACTTTTTTTGTTTTGGTGGCTATTGCTATGAAGTTGTTATATTAAAATAATGATGGCAAAAAGAATGTACTACAGTAGAGCTGAGATTAGCTCTATTGTTCACAGATGCTTCTTAAATACACTTCCCAGTTATTTTGGTTAACAACCTAGTCCTTGAGCTAAATAGTCATGAGGATGTAACATTTGTTATATGTTATACTTAAGGTGTATTTATTTTCCTTGAGACTTAATAATGTAATGTATTGTTAATCACCTTTAAATCTGTATACTACCACCACTTAACACCTGGGTTTTGTCAGTATAGTATGTGCAGAGTTGTTTTATGGAGCACTTTAATTTGCTCTGAAAGCCTCAACACTAAAGTACGTTCCTCCATTTTACTCGTACTCTTCCCTTTGTTTAATTAATTACTTTGAACACTCACAATCGAGCCTCTCCACATAGATTTACTGTGTTTCTTCCTATTTAAATCATTTTATTTATAACAAGTTCTGCTTGTTAAGGATGACTTAATAGTTCTTTTTTTTACTTTGAGCCTGATTCAGCAAGGTACTTAAACATGTGCCTAACTTAATGGATAGTCCCAGTGAAGTTAGCAGGATTGCATGTACTTAAAGTTAGGCATGTATGTAATTATTTTGCTGAATTGGGGCCCAAGTTTATAAAACAGGGCCTGATTTTGCCAAGATTCATAACAGGCGTTATGCTTAGTATCATTTGTAGTCCAATTGATTGTACTCTACTCTTAGTAATAAACCTTACACCAGGTATTAAGTGTTGGCAGATTGGCCTCATTTTGAGGACCTTACCCTAAGACAATGCCATTTATATCAAGTACATAAGATATGTCTACACTATAGCAGCACAACTACAGCATTGCATTTGTGCTGCTGTAGCGCTATAGTGTAGATGCTTCCTACATCAGTGGAATGTTTTTTCTGTCATTGGTTTTTACCAGCTTATTTTCTCCCCAGCACCTACTAATTGTGGATGTTTGGTATAGGAGCTAGTTGCACTTGGAGAGGGCAGTTTATAGATTCATAAATTTCAAGGCCATTATTATCATCTAGTCTGACCTCCTACATTATAGAGGCCATAGAACTTCCCCCAAAATAATTCCTAGAGCAGATCTTTTAGAAACACATCCAATCTTGATTTTAAAATTGCCACAGATGGAGACTCCGTCATAACCCTAGATAAGTCGTTCCAATGCTTTGATAAAGAGTTGTATGCAGAAGGGTGGTTAAAGGGAGTGAAGGAAGGTTGGTATCTCTAGGGGTCAGAGTTAATAACCATGCACCAGCAGACACGCAAAAATGGTTGCTGGAGTCAACACACTAATACCCAGATTTGGGGCCAGCTCCTTGTCTTGCAACTCACCTCTTCTTTAAATGCTCAAGAATAAAGAGAGGCTTTGTAAGATGTCCAGAAGGATATCTAATCTGGGCTATCGTGCATGGAGGGAGGAAGTTAATTCCTGATTTGGCTGGGCCTCCTTGAAAACATCTTGCCAGCAACCCCCTCCTTTTTAAGACAATGAAACTCCAGCTTGAGCACCTGTGCAGATCACAGCCACAGCAGATGGGATGAAATGTGGCCTCAGGTACCCAGGTCCCAAACTGAACAGAGATTTCTACTGACTTTAATGGAAGTTGGACCAGAGCCTTAAAGTTCAACACCATCCCCATAAATTCCTAGAGCAGAAATCCAATGGGGGCAGTTTATATCTGATACAACAGAGCTATGGAAGAGTGAGCTGCCTCCAGCAGAATCAGTTGCATGGTCAGCTTAAGTTCCTTATTACTGGTGATAACGAAACAGGAGGAACAAACACAGATACCCTGAGCAAACTTTCTGTGACACTCATTTAATGTGGACCCAATGTCATTATAAGATGGAGGGTGGTTTCACCAGCCAGGGAATGAAAATTAAGTTTCAGGAATTAGTCTTTTAAGGCTTTTTCCTCAGACCTTGTTTTACTGTCCACAGAACTAAAGCAAATCAGCTGGAAAACACTGGGCAGTAATCGCCATAGGCTTTCCTTGCTTTAACCAGCTGGGAGATCAGAGGACACATCCTTCCCCTTAGTTTTCTTTTGACCCAGTTTCCATTAACTTTTATACTCCACTTGGGCAGCCATCTGACAGGCAAGGATCTGTAAGTTACAGACTGCAACACCCTCTCCTTATTCCAGTCATGTTTGCTTTCTGAATTTCCATGGTTGAACTTTCAGTTTCTTAGTTCATTAAGACTCATGTTCGAATCATAACAGTGTTTAAACGTAGAAGATTGTTGGATTTTTTTTTTCATGTTTTTTTTTTTTTAATTATTCAAAGAAACATTTTGTGGAAGGTTATAAAACATAGGAAGAATTTAGTAAAGTGTATTTTAAAAACACATTAAATAATTTTCAAAAGTATTCATGGTGCAGTGAAATGTTTATAGCGCTTGGTCAGCAGGCACATTTCAAAAGAAGACCCTATAGTGAAAAATTGTTATGATTATTACTTTTATTGTATGTTTTGCAGTAGCATCTCGCACCCTGAGACATGAATAATGCATTTCATTTTTGAAATCCGGTTTACTTGAGCATTTTAGGAGTGCCAAATCTCTAAAAGGGTAAACTTCCTCTTTTACACTGCTATAATTTATACATAACTGAAGTGTTTTTTTAAAAATCTACACAAAGTATTTGCATCCCAAGTTTCAGCCTAGAGAAAATTTCTGTGATGGAGGTATATATAGCATTTGGACTCTCATTGACTACAGTGGTCACAAGTTGTCAGAATATGTTGCCCTGATTTTGGAATCTTAATGTGTTTACAGCTATGAGTTGTGCCTCTTTTTTATTCCATTTATTTAGTTTTACAAAATGCACTCATCACATAATCTCCAGGGGAATGTGTAATATTTAAAAACAATGCATATGACTTGTTGACCAATGTTAACAGGAAGACTCCCTCCTCAGGAAATAAGCAAAATACCTACCCTACAGTCACCTTCCTCTCAGCTGCTTTCTACTTAGGGTCGCCAGGCATCCAGTTTTTGACCAGAACCACTGGTCAAAAAGGGATCCTGGTGGCTCCGGTCAGCACTGCTGACCAGGCCGTTAAAAGTCCTGTCGGCGGCGCAGCGGGGCTAAGGCAGGCTCGCTACCTGCCCTAGCTCTGCACGGCTTCCAGAAGTGGACGGCATGTCCGGCTCCTAGGCGGAGGAGTGGGTGGGGGCTTCTGTGCGCTGCCCCCGCCCTAAGCGTCAGCTCCACGGCTCCCATTGGCTGGGAACTGCGGCCAATGGAAGCTGTGGGGGCAGCACCTGCAGACGGGCTGCGCGCACCATGCAGAGCTGCCTGGCTGCGCCTCTGCCTAGGAGCCGAAGGGACATGCTGACCGCTTCCGGAAGCTGTCTGATGTAAGTGCAGCCCACGCCCTGAACCCCCTTTCGCACTCCAAACTCCTTGGTCCCAGTCCGGAGCCCCCTCCTGCACACCTAACTCCTCATCCCTGGCCCCACACCAGAGCCCACACCCCCAGCTGGAGCCCTGACCCACTCCCTGTGACCCAACTCCCTGTCTCATCCTGGGGACCCCCCGCGCACTCTGAATCCCTCATTTGTGGCCCTACCCCCAGAGCCTGCACCCCCCAGCCTGGAGCCCCCTCCCACACTCCAAACCGCTCATTTTTGGCTCCAACCCAGAGCCCGCACCCCCAGCCAGAGCCCTCACCTCCTCCTGCACCCCAAACCTCTGACCAGCCCGGTGAAAATGAGCAAGTGAGTGAGGCTGGGGGAGAGCGAGCGACGGTGGGAGGGGGGATGGAGTGAGTGGGTGGCGGGGCCTTAGAGAAGGGGCGGGGTAGGGGTGGGGCCTTGGGAAGGAACAAGGCAGGGCAAGGGTGTTCAGTTTTCTGCAATTGGAAAGTTGGCAACCCTATTTCTACTGCCATTTAAACTACAGCCAGTGCTACCGTTTTAGGCCCCAGTCCTATAACTGGATCTACTAATGTGGACTCTGTGCCCATGTGGAGCAGCAATAACTTATATGGGTTCTCTGTGAGATTAGGGGGTCTGTCCTATTGGTACTGATTGCAGGATTATAGCCTTAATATACTAGTTTTAAGAGCCGCTGACCACAGAAGTAATGTTTTTGGAAATCCTTGGGGCATGTTAAATAATAAATATTGGTAATCCTGATTTATGGCTGGAAAAATGAAGAACTATGAAGTACGGTACCGTATGTGCTTTCCACCCCAACCCTTCAGTTAAGTAAATTTATTTTTATTTTCCTTCTGTAAGGTATTTTCTGTAATCCTCAGTGCATTGTTTTTATTGAATGACTAATGCATCTAGTAGATCTGTATTATATATACTGAATCACTTCTTTGTTTTATGATATATTTAAATGTTTAAATCTTTGTGGAAATGAAATATTGCAAAGGGCTTTAACCTTTTGTTCTGGGTATGTTTGTGTGTGTCATTTGTGTCAGCACAGCCTGTGCTATGGAGAAAATCTTTTGACTGATGAAGATTACCAAGGTACTGTTTCACAAAACGTAACTAGAAAATAGAGATGAGATGAGCAACAGGTGTGTTTTTGTGGGGTTTTTTTTCAGAACCTAAGTTTTGTGTTCAGAGTTTGTATACAGTCGTAAACTGAAAATCATCCAGATCCGTTGCCTCTGCTGTACCATCCCCCTTATTTGTCATTTTTCACCGGCATCAGAAACATTGCTAATAGCTGAACTGATCTTTTCATTTTTCTGAGCCATTGTTCACCAACACCCATAGAATGAACTTTTGGTTTTCCCTTCTTCTGTTCTTTGGCTGCAGTTAATTCACACTTTGAAGCTAAGGCAGGCCTTGTCTACCAGTTATATTGATGTACTTATAACAGTATACTCTACCTCTGACCCATGTGGATACTTTTATTCTTCTTCGAGTAGTGCCCCTATGTGTGCTTCACTTCAGATGTGCATGTGTCCCTGTGTCATTGATCAGAGATTTTTGTTAGCAGTGCCTGTTAGACCTGCACATACACTCTACACATTCTTGTGGCTGGTATCAAGGAAATAGAGGTCTGCACAGGTGAACTGCCCTCAGTTCCCTCTCAACCCCCTTTGACCTGAGACTGAATATAGAGCAGGGGCGGGCAAACTTTTTGGCCTGAGGGCCACATCAGGTTTCATAAATTGTATGGAGGACCGGTTAAGGGAGGGGGTCGTGGCCCAGCCCCCACCTCCTATCTGCCCCCCCGGGACTCCTGCCCCATCCAACCCCCCCGTTCCCTGACGGCCCCTCTGGGACCCCTGCCCCTTCCACACACCCCCACTCCCTGTCCCCTGACTGCCCCCTGCCGCCCCATCCAACCCCTCTCCTTCCTGACTGCTCCCCCCCGGGACCCCTGCCCCCATTCAACCCCCTGCTCCCCCCCCGACCACCCTGACCCCTATCCATCCCCCCCCCATTCCCTGACCACCACCCCGAACTCCCCTGCCCTCTATCCAACCCCCCAGCTCTCTGCCCCCTTACCGCGCTGACTGGAGCACCGGTGGCCGGTCAGGCCGGGCTCTGCAGCTGCGCTGCCCCAGTTGCTCACAGCCCTGCCGCCCAGAGCACTGCGCTGGCGGCGGAGTGAGCGAGCTGAGGCTGCGGGGAAGGGGGGACAGCAGGGGAGGGGCCGGGGGCTAGCCTCCCGGGCCAGGAGCTTGGGGGCCAGGCAGGATGGATCTGCGGGCTGTAGTTTGCCCACTTCTGGTATAGAGTGTGCCTGTTCTCTTCACATATTCGTTTCCGGTATAGTTAATATTTTTAGTATTAGTTAATTTAGCCTCTTAGTAGGTATTGGGAACTGTTGGTTCCTTTTTGTTTTTTGTCTGTGAGGGGTTATTCTGAACATGGTTTTGGTATATGCCAGGATCCCTGAGTTTTAAGAGTTGTCTTTCCTGCTGGGAGGTTATCCCAGTCAGTGATGGATCTCCGCTATTTGGATGTTACAGTGACTGAAATCTGCAGAGCTGCAACCTGATCCTCTGAACATACTTTCTTCAGCCTGTATGCTGTGGTTCCTGCCTGTAGATCAGATGCTGCAGTTGGCAATGCAGTTCTGTTTTCAGTAACAGACTCTGTTCTGAAGCTCCCCGCTCCTTAGGGGATACTGCTCGGGATTCACCAGAAGTCGGGCAGCCATCGGGACACCACTTGAGGAAAGAGGAGAGCTTACTCACTTTGTGGAGTTCTTCGAGATGTGTCCCCCTACAGATGCTCCACTATCTGCCCTTCTTCCCCTCTGCTTTGAAGTTTTCCTTCTGGGACTTGGCGGTAGAGACGAAACTGAGGGTGGTTCACCCATGGAGCCCTATATATCCTTGGTATGGGGTATAAGGATGTATTGAGTGCATGCATGGGCTAAATGGGCACTGCTATCAAATATCTGTGATCAAGGCACACCTGAAGGGGAGCACCCATCGGGGGACACACCTCAAAAAACTCCAGTTACTGTACAAAGTGAGTGACATCTCTTTCCAGTGTACCCTCCCCCCTGCCCTTGTGTGGACACTCTTATTCCAGTATAAGAGAGGCTTTTTAAAATTTAGGTTAAGCCCCTTCACAAGTGACACAAGCTAAACTGAAAAAAAGCACACTTATACCAGAATAAAAGTGTTTACACATTATCAGTATAATGATATCAGTTTAAATTCACACCTTACTTTATACTGGTGTGACATTCCTATGTAGACAGGCCTTTATACTCTTCCTTGAATTACATTTTTATATCTACTGCTTCTTGAATTTATTCTCTGACCTATTCTTTTGCTTCACCCTCATCGTCACTATTTTGGACACCAATTCCTGCATAGTCCTTGCACAAATATCTCTTCTATCATGCTGCCTCTTACATTTGAAATGTCCGACAAGCTTTTGCTTGTGCTTCACTCTCCTAGATCTGTAACCTATCTTCTTTCTGCTGTTTGGTGTACGTGGCATCCTCGTTTGTCTGCCTGATCCATCATTTTCATTGTGAGTTCTTCAGGGCAGGGAGCTCTTGTGCAGCATGTGTACTCTGAAGAACCTTCCATACTTGTGGGCTCCATGAAATGATCATAAACAATCTTGGAAGGCCAATGTTTGTTCATTCTAGTATCTGCGTAAAGGGTTTGGGGCCTTTCACTGTTTCCTAAAGCCACAAATCAAAAACAAAAAGCATAAGTGGTTTTGGTTTTATACTTGCAAAATTGAAATAGGATGACAAAGGTTTTGCAAAAGCAAAACGAAAGCCCAGCCCTGTTCTTCACTTCTAAAAAATAAAACTGACGCTATATAACAGAAGCATTGGCATTTGATTCAGTGCTTCTCAAATAAATGCAACGTATGCTTTAGGAATATTTGTAAATATTAAGTACATTTTTCAAAAATGCCGACCCTCTGTTGCTTTTTACATAACTTAGGAGCGCAAGTCCCATTGACTTTTCACTGGCACTTGGGTTTCTAAGTCACTGAGGTGCTTTTGAAAATCCCACCCTGAGTTTATGTTGGTCCCATATTACATTATTTGGATAATCACAGACTGAATAATATAGTCTGTCACAAAACTGGGTAAATCTACATACAGTAAGTGAGAAGAAAAGCATTCATCCTCAACCACAGGTGGACATGAGTAAGTGCCTGGATGAGTGTGGGGGAGGGGAGAAGGAACGCAATAGATTGATGGGATTAGTTAGAAAAGAGAAGAATAAAGAAGATGGGGAGAAGCCAGAAAAGAAGAGACAGAACATGTAGGGGACAAAGTAGAGAACACAATGTGGTTTGGAGGGAGAGAGGAAATGGAGTCTGAAGACTTTTCAGGAAAAGATATACAATGATCTGCTCTAGGTAAGAAAAGAGCGAACAAATGAAACCAGGAACGGCAAAGAAGGTAATGCAAAATCGAGAGAGGTTGTAGATCTCCCCAGAAGTAATTTACTCCTCAAATCATTCAACATGGACTGCAAGGAACAGTCTCCTAAGACAAAACTTAGCAATCACAATGTAATACAGAATAGATAAGAGTTCAGAAAAGCTTGTGCTTCCGGGTATGTCTACTGAGTGTTTTGGAGACTGTGGGAGCGAGCCTCCAGCCTGGGTCAACAGACTCAGGCTAACGCTAAAAATAGCTCCATAGACACCACTTTGAAGTTGCAGCTCAGGCTGGAGCTTGGGCTCTGAAGCATAGTGAGGGGTTGGGTGCAGAGCCGGAGTTCCAACGTAAGCTGCAACTTCAAAGTGATGTCTGTGGAGCTGTTTTTAGAGCACTATCATGAGCCCCGTTAGCCTGAGTCTGTTGACCCCAGGCTGGGAGGCTTGTTCCCACAGGCTCCAAAACGCTGTGTAGATATACCCTGAGGTCCTCTCATGAAATACACCCCCCAAGTGGCAATGACACCCTGGGTGGGCAGCTCCGGTGAAAAGGCAGAAAAGACTCAAGCAGGGCCAGCATAGTACACAGCACGCTCAAAAGCACACACATTTAAAACTACATTTAGTGCTAAAGGAGCAAACCACGCTAATACAATAATTGCATTTACTTCATAGACTGCTAATTATCTCAACAGGATTTAGTGAGCCTGTGTCCACTTGATTCATCCTAATTGGGAGCCATGTCATCCTAATCTGTAATTTCCTCTGCAGTTTGGGTTTGGAAATCTATACAGTCTTTTCTAAGGTGCCTGTCCCAATGGTAACTACAATAATATTTCAGAGCAGCAGCTTCTGAAGTGGGAGTTGTAATTATTCCATATGAGTTAGTGAATCTGCTAAAGTCTTTTTTTCCCCTTTGCTTGTGAGTTGGGTGTTTTTTAAACACACTGATTCTGGTCTCCCAGCTCTGTAGGCAGCACCTCTCATGCTGGCTGTAGCATGAGTAGTGGAGTGACTGGATACAGCCATGGGCGGCCTGTAACTTGTTGTTTTACTGATCGTGATCCATAACTTCCTCAGGGAGGGAATCATCTGGCACATTCTTAAGTCCTTCTGCATACTCTGGTGTTTTACAACTAGAGATTCATGCCCAGTCGTGCAAATCTGTCATGGATTCAGAGACCAGTGGCTAGATATCAAAGCTCTGTGGACAGGGTTGCTTTTGCTGGTAAAACTGAGACCATCTGGAGAAGAGGATGCAGGAAGAGAGTGGGCTGGGGGGAAGAGGCTGAAAGTAATGCCAGGAAAAAGTGGTTGTGTGATATTAATGTGTGGCTGAACTTTACTCCATGGTAGAAGAGAGAAACAAGAGCATGTGACACCAAATGTAGGCAGGTAATGGTGTGAAATGTCAAGCTGTCATTGGTGAGCTCACTGCGTGGAAGAAGGCAAGGACACCCGGTATGGGTTTTAACCAGGTCACAACTTTAATAGTCAAACTATATTCAAGGTTCCTATCAGTGGACAGCACAGCACAGTCTCTTCCACCCCATTGATCCTTTGGCAATTCTTGGGGATTTCCACCACACGGGGAGCCAATCATCATGCTAGGAGGGTATCTGGGTGGCTCTATTCACCTGCTAGCATCTCTCCCCCTTGTGGGGTTGAGGCGAGAGGGGACCTCTATCCCCAGCCAGCACTGCATTCAAGCGGACTGCATTCTCCCCGAGGTAATGCCCTGGCCCCTGGTTTGCATTTGTCCCCCAGGTGGTTAGACGTGATTCCCCCCTCTGTGTGCATCCCAAGGGTATCTCCTTATGTTACCTTCCTGGACCGGGAACCTAAATGAGCAAGTTCCTGCAGTACGCACCTGCCACATAGAGGCACCAGCATCAGCTTGGCTGCTTTCTCCCCACCCATCACAGGCTACTTAAAAGTTGAATAAAAGTTCAACCCAGTACCGAGATCATACAGGAACAAATCAGCACCTTTATCACAGTGCTGCACTCTGTCTTTTCACATGCTGGGCTGATAACCGAACCACCTTGGGACTCCAGCCATGTCAGTACTTCCCAGCTGGCCGCCTTTTGGTCCCTATCCACCTTTTTCATGGGGGGGCTACATTCTGCCAAACCCTGCAGGCTAGTATCTCCAACCATGCTATCTCTACGCCAGGAAACGTCCATCAGCCGCCAGTATCCTGCTTAACCTTCCATATCAGTTGTAGCCTGGAGCTCCTTCCCAGGTTGTTCTCCCCTAGGTGGATAAAAGTGATGTCTGGTGTGGCCTCATGGGGCACCAGCCCATGCAAAAGAGGCATGAGCTGGTCCCAGCACATGGCCCCATCTGCTGCACCAAGACAAAATTTGCATCGAACCCGAGGCTTGGCTGCGAGGCCCTTGCTGAATTACATGCTCTCTTGTGAGCCCAGTACACAATGCTGGGCCCATCAATCCATATCCCCAGCCGTAGACGTGATCTGATATATTCTATATGATAGACATGGGGAAGGAAGCCAACCTGATTAAAACCCATGGTGCTTACTGCCCACCACCTGCATCGGCCTGCTCTCAGGCATCCGCACATAGGTCTTATAGGCCCTGGATCACCTGCACCCTATAGCCTGGACCTCTGGCGCCCAGACCCAACTAGATAGGCGCTGTTGCAGCCGCTCATATGGAATGAGTGGGAGCCATACTCTCCTGGTGGCAGCCCCTTCATAAACACTCCCACAAATTGTAATTGGTTAGGAAGGCACCGTCCCCCATGCAGGCTCAGGGGACCCTCACTGGATTGCCATTGAGTCACATATGCCTGCGGTGCCCCTACAGGACACAGGTTCCTCCCACCAGAGTGGTGCAAACTCGCCCACCCCAATTTTATCAGTTTTTGATGTGTGGACCTTGAGCTATAAATGGACCGTGAATTTGGTAGGGCCCTATTTTGGTCAATTTCACAGTCATAGGATTTTAAAAATCGTTAATTTCATGATTTCAGCTATTTAAATCTGAAATTTCACCCTGTTGTAATTGTAGGGGTCTTGACCCAAAAAAGGAGTTGTGGGAGGGTCGCAAGGTTATTGTAGGGGGCGGGGAGGTTGTACTGCTACCCTTACTTCTGCGCTGCTGCTAGTGGTGGTGCTGCCTTCAGAGCTGGGCAGCTGGAGAGTGGCGGCTGGCCAGGATCCCAGCTCTGAAGGCAGAGCCGCCATCAGCAGCAGCGCACGGCCTGGTATGATATTGCCACTGTTAGTTCGGCCCTGCTGCCTGCAGAGCTGGGCCCTCAGCCAGCAGCTGCCGCTCTCTGGCCGCCCAGCTCTGAAGGCAGCAGCGCAGAAGGAAGGATGGCATGGTATGGTATTGCCACGCTTACTTCTGCGCTGCTGCTGGCGGAGTGCTGTCTTCAGAGCTGGGCACCCGGTCAACAGCTGCCGCTCTCTGGCCGCCCAGCTCTGAAGGCAGCGCAGAAGTAAGGGTGGCAATACCATGACCTTGTGATTGCCTCCGTAACTCCCCTTTGGGTCAGGACCCCCAATTTGAGAAACACTGGTCTCCCCCATGAAATCTGTATAGTGTAGGGTAAAAGCACACAAAAGACCAGATTTCATGAGGGGAGACCAGATTTCACGGTCTGGGACATGTTTTTCATGGCTGTGAATTTGGTAGGGTCCTAGCTATAGAAAGTCACCATCCCACTGCACATGCTAGAGTTCAAAAACCCACCCTGAAGAGTCTCCCTTGGCTAAAGGGAACAACTCACTGACCTGGATGGCCCCAAAGAAAGCCAACAGAAAGGCTGCCTTGAAGAGTACAGCCTCACTACCTGAACAGCAGACCCAAGGAAGAACCTCAACTAATTGCCTAAGGACCTGCAAGGTCACTGGCTTCTTGATATTGCACAACGTCCTGGCAGCCTGGGCCCAACTCTCCTGCATCCTGCAGATCATGAATCCCTGATAGGGGTCCGGATAACCCGTAGACCTTCAGTAAAGGCCACTCCAGACAACCGGTTATCTGTAGCAAGACCATGAACCGCCAAATGCCCAAGGCTCTGAGTAGACCCTCAGCCTCCCCTGAAACTCCTCAAACACGGCTGTGTAAGCTAAAAAGGTGTGTGGTGCAACTGCTCCCTTGGCTGTGGATATTGCTTTTAGGAACCAAGATTCCATAGGCTGCCGGCATTTGTTCTGGCACTTCCTTGGCCTCCGCTGCTAGAGCTCTGAATCTGTTGACTTGGAATTGAGACAGCATCGGCTAAGCTGTTGTTAAGCCCAGGCACATGCTTGGCAGTGAAATGAATATTGCATGCACATTGTTAAACATCTCTAGGTAGAGAAGAATGCTTTGTGAGTCTTAGTCACATTAAGGAATCCATGCAGCTGGAGTTGCTCCTTCCCCTCCCTGTGAAGAGCTGCTGTGCTCCATGCTAGGAAGGGAAATCTCTCTTCCACAGGGCCAGGATGGTGGTGGTGGTGAGACATGATAGAATAAGCCCTGGTGTCCTGCCCTTAAATCATTCCAGCAAGAGTGGAGTTAAGTGCATTCCAGTTCCTGTCAGGGAGGACAGAGGAGACAGGCAAGCCTCGGTTCAGAGTGCGATGTGCACATTTCATGAAGTATGGACCATTTGGGGCAAGTAGGATTCCATTCCAGAGCTGGCTCTGCTCATCTCAGCACCTGAGCTGCACTCCCCAGGCCCACTTGAGGGAAGATATGGGGAGAGAGAGAGAGAGAGAGAGAAGAAATTCCAAAGTTGAACCATTTTCCCCCATTCAGGAATCTGGTAATGAGTGTTCAGTTCCTCCAGTGAGTTACTGGTGCACTCACATTATAGCCAGTCTGTGGGTCCATGAAACACCCATCTGACTGGAAGAATTCTGCACTGACTGATGTGCTTGAGTGGGACTGGTATGCAAGGACAGAGAAGAACACACTGAAAGCCATTTAAGGCATAGTCTAGTAATTCAGACATAGGCTGAAGAGGGGAGTTAAGCTCCCTCCTACACTAATGTCTTGTCTTGAGGCCCCAGTTAAGACATGGAGCTCAGTGGAACTGCCTTCAGATTCTCCCATTTAACAGACCAGATTGCAGCCCTGCAACACTGAAGGCTGCATCATGATTTGGGGACACGTCTCAGTCTCATGAATGCTGAGGGACAAAGGTGTGTCAGCGACTACCAGGGTTATCCATACCCCCAGCATGGCAGATATTCTAGTGTAGAGGTGGCTCCCTACTCAACAAGAAGAATTGGTTTAGCTCTATAAGTAAGGGTTCATCGGAGGGAAATGTCTCTATTGCAGCATTACACCAGCCAAAATAAGCTAACAACCAGATCCATTCTGCACAGCTTCATGTACAAGCCCCTTCCTGCACCTCAGACTGGTGTTTACTTAGTGCATAGTTATCACAGGGTTTTTCAAGCATCTTTTCACTAGATGAGCCTCCTCATACCCCCATTGTCTTGGTTTCCCTTGGGAGGGGAGGAGCTCAGCAAGGTGTGGGAGTAGTAATTTGCCTTCCAATCACAAATGATTGTCCTCCCCCAGCTTGTACTGTGCATTAGAATTTAAAAGGCTGCGTTCTCATGGACCAAGACTTCTGTACTCCAGGGGGAGGAACACAGGAGCTCTGTTCTCCTTGCCCTGCAGTGCTTTGAAACTCTGCAGACTCCCAAAGTCCCGAGCTCCTCATACCTTGGACTTTCTTCAAGAGTTTGAGTAATTTGCAGGATACCCATTTCTCTTCCACTTCTCCTTGCCTTCCATAGACTTCGTTAAGTTCTGTGGCCATTACCAAGCTTGCATTGCTATAATAAACAAGCTCAGTTTTTACAAATTCCTCTTCTAAAATTGTCATTAACCTTGCCCTGGATTTTAATGTCCTCTAACAGTATGTAAAAATTAAACCGTTGTTTAGATTAGAGGGAGCCAAAACGGTTAGGTTTTTAATAACATTTCAAAAAGTGTCATTTTTATTCCTCTGTAACCTAAAAAGTTATTTGACCAATTGCCTTTAACCTTACCAAAATATGTATAGTATCTTGAAAATAACAACAAAAATACTTTTCCTGCAAAATTATAGGAAACACATTTTTACTTAAAAGTTTTGACCAGTTCTACTTATGTGCTTTTTAAGCTGCAATAAGCTATCAGAGGGCAAACTGTTCAGGCACACATTATCTGCATTATAATTAAGTACTACTACTGTTGGTAAATCTTGCTTGATTACAACCTGTTACATACATTTTGGAGGAGATCTGAGTGTAGAGAGTTTGAAGGGATAATAACCAGTCATTTTTGGTCACAAAGAAAGCTAAGAAATATTAGACACTAGTCAACTTCAGGATAATTTCTAATGACGTGTAAGTGAAAAAATTTCTTCTAACTTTTCAGAAAAAAAAACTTTGATCAAACTCATTTTCCCCAGATAACAATCTAACAATTTTAATTCAGGACTGCACTATTGTAACTCACTGTTCTAAGCAAGGCTGTCAATAGAGGTCAGTCAGAAACTGGGGGGCATGGATCAGCGTTCACATCACACTTCCTGTCAGTACCCGGCCCAAGCGGGGAAGCTAA
Source organism: Terrapene triunguis (assembly GCF_002925995.2). Taxonomy (NCBI): domain Eukaryota; kingdom Metazoa; phylum Chordata; order Testudines; family Emydidae; genus Terrapene; species Terrapene triunguis. Next base: position 94,734,852 of record NW_020664409.1, read on the forward strand.
TGATCCAACCAGCGGACCAAATTTGGTGATGAATCCTGGTCACGTGCACATGCTAAGAAGAGTTAGAAACTCCAGCATGCACAATGTGCAGCAGCTGGCTTTTTTGAGTGGGTCTAGCCATTAAAAGCACATCACACCAGTGCTCAGCCCCCTCCTTTGGTTTGCTTCTGGGTAGAGTTCAAGATCCTGGTCCTTGCCTTTAAGGCTGTAAATGGTCTGGAACCAGGCTACTTCAGAGACAACCTCTCCAGTCACAAGCTGCTGAGATGACCGCACTCATAAGGGACACTGAAGCTGTCAGTGCCCAGCACAAAACTTTCAAGAGCTGCGGTCAAAGCATTTTCAGTGAAGCGGCTCAGGTGTAGAAGACATAATGCAGAAGCTAAGAGTGAGCCTTAGTTTGATTGTTTTCAGAGCCCATTACACAACATATGTAGTCTCCTTCAAAATAATCAGAAGACTAGAGGGGAAAGGAGAAAAGACAAAGTATAAACAGCTGAACCTCGTATAGCAAGAGCAAGGCCACTTCTAATTTAAATGTTTTGCTAATCTTAATTCTGTTTTTGGCACCTAGATACTGTGGCTGGCATCTTATAAATAACTTAGCTGGGAAATATATATAAAAGGGGAAGGAGAGAAGGTATGCAACGGAGTCATTTGTGTACAAATGGTATTGCCCTCCCACGAGCCAATATTATGCCTATAGGGAGAGTGCAAAGAATAGGGGATTGCCATAAGGACCCCAGGGAATCTTTGTGAAGTAAAAAAGATGATAATATCTGTGAGTATCCTATAGGACAGGGGTAGGCAACCTTTCAGAAGTGGTGTGCCGAGTCTTCATTTATTCACTTTAATTTAAAGTTTCGCGTGCCGGTAATACATGTTAACGTTTTTTAGAAGGTCTCTCTCTATAAGTCTGGGGGTGTGTGGAGGTGCAGGGCAGAAGGCTGGGTGTTGGGGGGACTCGAGGTCAGGGCAGAGGGCTGGGGTGTGTGTGGAGGTGCAGGGCAGAAGGCTGGGTGTGGGGGGGATTCAGGGAAGAGGGCTGGGGTGCTCGGCTCGTGGGGGTGCTCCCAGCCCCCTGCCCTGAGCAGCTCATGGCAGGGGGCTGGAAGGGATATGCCCTGTTCCACCCCCTTCCCCAAGGCCCGTCCCTACCTCTCTCCGCCTGCTCTACGGAGCAGCGAGCACGCTGCGCTCGGCTCTGCTCCGCTCTTCCTCCCCCTCGCAAGGGCCATCGCCAGCAGGGAGAGGGAGGGGGAGGAGGAGGGGCCGGAAAGCACTACGCTGGGGGAAGAAGCGGGGGGGGGCAGAAGCTTGGCTGCCGCAGGACCAAGCTTCTCTCCTCCCCCGCTTCTTCCCCCAGCGTGGCGCTTTCCGGCCCCTGCGCCCCTCCTCCTCCTCCTCTCACCGGGCAGGCAGCGTGCCACTCAAAATCGGCTCGCGTGCCGTGGGTTGCCGACCCCTGCTATAGGATCTGTTAGAAGAAAGTCACTGGCATACAGACTGGGAAAACTACCGAGTGCACACCAACCAAGGCGAGAAGAGAAAGATCCGCAGTGACAGGAAGAGCTGATAAATTGTGGAGGGTGAAAATAGAAGTGAGACCTTTGAAATATAGTTGCTAATAATTCTAGTCATGGATGTCATGGTAGAAAATGGGATTGGAAAAGTAGGAACAATAGGTAGGGAAGAATTTGTAACATTGCATGAGGCGCCTGATATAGGCATATAATGTGTGGGAATGCTCAAAGAGATGATTATTCCCTAAGACATACCCAGTGCTCCCAAGGAGGCACGGAGGAAGTGAATCCCTAGTCCTGCCCGAACCCTGCACCAGTCCACAGAGTGGGACTGGCATGCAATGGGGAGTATGCACCCACTAAAGGTGTGTAGTCATAGGCGTGCTCCCTGTTCTTGTAGGGGAGCTGTGATAAATGAAAGGGGGGGGGGAGCTCCCTTTTATGGACACCCAGCCAGCCAGTTAGCTATAAAATCCCTCTTGGTGCTCGTCTCTACTTGCTTTACCTGTAAAGGGTTAACAAGCCCACAGGTAAAAGGAAAGGAGTCGGCACCTGACCAAAAGAGCCAATCAGAGGGCTAGAACTTTTTAAAATGGGGAAAAAACATCCCTTTGTCTGTCTATTGTGTTCTCTGGGAAAGAGGAGAACAAGGAGCAGTTATGCTATCAGAAGCTTTAAGCCAGGTATTATCAAAAATCATCAGATCATACGTAGAATTACTTATTTGGAACTCCCAAATCTGTAAGTAGATTAGGAATGTTTAGAAAGACTCAAATAGGTTTATTTCTGTTTATTTCTTGGCTTGTGGACTCCTCTGTGCTAGCCCCAGATGCTTTTGTTTTGCTTGTAACCTTTAAGTTGAACCTCAAGAGAGCTATCTTGATGCTTAATTTTTGTAATTCTGGCAAAAAGTCTAAGTTCTAAATTTATTTCCTTTTTTTGTTTTTAATAAATTTTATGTTTTTTAAAAACCTGATTGGATTTTTGTGTCCCTAAGGGGTTTGTGCACATGCTGTTTAATTAGCTGATGGCAACAGCTGATTTCCTTTGTTTTTTTTCCTCAGCTCTTCCCCAGGGAGAGGGGAAGGGCTTGAGAGTACCCCACAGGAAGGAATTCCCAAGTGTTCCTTCCTGGGTTCTCAAAAGGGGGAGGGGGTTTTGCACTTGGGTGGTGGTAGCATCTACCCATCCAAGGTCAGACCTTGGGAGTTTAATACCAGCCTGGAGTGGCCAGTATTAATTTTTAAAATCCTTGTGAGTCCCCACCTTCTGCACTTGAAGTGCCAGAGTAGGGAATCAGCCTTGACAGGAGCTTGTGGAAGTGCTCTATCCTAAAATGCCTTGTGGTGTTCCCCCTGGGCAGGGCTGGTTGGCATCACCCCCAATGCAGGATTGTGCTTTAAAAGCACAGCTAAGCACGGGTTGAGCATTGTCATGCTGATATACATATATGTATTACCTCCGTTAGTTTGGGCTGCAAGTGTCAGTTGAGGGTGTATGCATTTTAACTAATGTCAATTCAAATAAAGCATGAGTCTGTTCTTAGCAATCCTAGTGTAGCTTCCAAAAAAAACTTTAAAGGTTATGTTTGGTTTTAATGAAGAATGACAACGTGAGTCACACTGCCTGTTTGGAAAGTGCAGAGAAGAAATGCTGTCAGTGATGAAGAATTGCCTGGGAAAAAGAACCTCATCAGATGAAACAAAAAAGTTCAACCAGAGTGGCAAATGAAAGGGTCCTGTTGACTTTTAGTTGAGGTATAACAGGGAAAGATGGAAAAGCGATCCTTGAAATATTTAAAGCATTTTTATAGTTTGTTAAAATCAATAAAACATTAGCATAACAGTATGGACTATATTTGCAGCTGGTATAAATCAGCATAACTCTATTGAAATCAATGAAAGTAAGTCGACATACACCAGCTTAGGATCTGGATTTCTATCCCTATATTGTGCAAAACATTTGGTTTCATTTCGTCAGCTCAACAAACCAAAGAAAACCATACAAGAGCAAACAGGTTGCTGAATCTGAAAGGTCTGATATTACTACCATACTAAAGGTCTGATATTGCTACCTTAAGGCCTGCTTCTGTTCCCTTTGAAATCAATGCCAAAACTCTCATTAACTTCAGTGGGGCCTTAAAGACACTAACTCCAATATATCTGTGTTAATTCATAGGGTTCTGAAAATACATTAATCAGCAGCTTGGTAAACTGGTTGAACAGCCCGATGCCTTTGCTGAATCAACCTTACTAGGAGATGCTCCTTTGTGTTACCATTTCTTGCATGCTGTTAAAGCAAACAGCATTTCTGATACGTAATAGTTATTTTTGCTGTGATAGGGCATTATTACATATGTTTAAACAAAACTACTTTGAACAAAACACGATATACCACAATCTGCTGAAATTAAGCTGGATATTAAATGTGTTTGGGGTAGATTGTTAGGGGCCTTGTACAGAGGATATAAAGGAGGAATAGTATCAATGAGCATTTCATTCACCAACCCCACCTACCTGTCATGAAGCATAAGACCATTGTTTTGTGGGATTTTTTGTTTTGGCTTGTGTATATATATATACAAGAATCTTAAGCAAGCTCAGAAGAAACAGTCATTTGGATGCTGCCAGAAGAGAAACCCAGTCCGACACTTTTTGTAAACAGGTAGGGGTGGGGTTTTCAAAGGGAGTTAGGTGCATGATTCTCATTGACTTTCCTTGTTTCTGCACTTTAGAAAACCCCACCTGTTATGCCTGTGTTTATTGCAGTTTCTTGTAATCAGGCACTGTCCCATTGGTGGCAACTATATCCAATACAAGTATTTAACTTTGATCCCACTTCCTTTCCTCCTTGTCAGCCTTCCATCCTTCCCAAAACAGTGCCCAAAGAGACAAGGAAGATGAAAAATGATTCACAGGAATAGACGGCATAGTTTGCCCAGATGCCCTGTGAACTAAAGACCACTTGGCATGTTAAAATATGTGCAGTAGGGAAGTACAATCTACAGCAGGGGTAGGCAACCTATGGCACGCGTGTTGAAGGTGGCATGTGATTTTCAGTGTCACTCACACTGCCTGGTCCTGGCCACCAGTCCGGGGGGGCTCTGCATTTTAATTTAATTTTAAATGAAGCTTCTTAAACATTTTAAAAACCTTATTTACTTTACGTGCAACAATAGTTTAGTTATATATTATAGATTTATAGAAAGCGACCTTCTAAAAATGTTAAAATGCATTACTGGCACGCGAAACCTTAAATTAGAGTGAATAAATGAAGACTCGGCACACCACTTCTGAAAGGTTGCCAACCCCTGATCTACAGCATAAGCTTTTTGTCTGAGTGCTCTTCCCATCACATAAGAGCACCAAGAAAAAAGCTCATTTAATCCAGTATAGTTCAAAAAATAACTTTTGCATTTGCACCCAAAAAATGGGCCCGACTTGAAGGGGCACAATCCGCCTTGCTCAAAATCAGTATACATGGTCCCCTTTTACATCAGACAAAGGCAGGAAAGACAATGGACGAGAATTGGCTTGTATTTACACCAGTGTGAATCCAGAGTAACTCTATTGACTTCAGTGGAGTTACTCTGGATTTGGCCTAGCGTCCTTAACTTAGTTTTGAGGTTAAACATCTCCAATTGTGTGTGGAGTAGGGAAAAGTAACCATGTGGGCAGATACTGAACCATTTAATTATGGGTTTAGTGGCAACCATCAAGAACCAGACCTTTGAAATGCTACATCTGGACTTTTCTGGGCTGCTGGGATATTGTTAACATGTGAACATTAATTTTCTGTTGTGCAGGCCCAGTTTATTAAGTTGTGTGTCATAAGTGTGGGTCATCTCCTATAAATGTGCCTCTCTTGGCATTTCATAATCACTAGGGAAGGTGTTGCTCAATCTGAGTCCCAACCCTGGAGCCGTGATGTAGAGAGGTGTTCAATCTCCTGAGTCAGATGTGGGCCCTGGGGCAGTTTTGACTGTGACAGAGAATGTTCAAACTAGTGCAAATCCAGTTGGAGAGTGACAATATTCTTTGAGCTTGCCCTTGTGAAAGTTTCCAAGAGCTGTGTTTTATTTGTATAACAACAAATGATATGATGATAACTGAGGATTTAAAGCCAGCCATTGAAGAATACTGTTTAAGTTGATCTGAAACTTAGCAGCCTGATTCAGTTACAGTGGTGACTCACTTAGAGTTGGTTCTCACATGATTCAGAAAGTATACGGGTGACTCAACCAACAAATTTACTTAGCTCCCATGCTATTTTCCTCGCAGTGAAAAAATGCTTATCAAAAAAATAAATAAAATTTGCAGCAGGAGTGTTTGACTTTGCCCTGGGGTAAAATAAATGCACATGCAGAGTGAGTGCACATTTGTAAAATATCGTTTAGCAAGTTAAAGGCTGACATTAGAGCACGTAGTAGGAAAAAAAATGGGCTGTAAACTTTATAACTTGTTTGACCCTGTAGCATTACTAAGTAATAGAAGAACAGTCACCTAGACCTGGTAAAAGGACTTAGCAAGGCTGCCCCAACTCTGACCATTATTAATTTATTCTGGCCTAACAGTCTCTTGGCCAAGATTTTCAGAAGTGAAAAAGTGATTTTGGATGCCTCAGTTTTTGGGTGCTTAACTTGAGACTTTAAAAGGGCTGCAGTGCAGAAAATGCTGTATATCCCCCCTCTGAAAATCAGGCCCCTTTAAGGTGTCTCAGTTTGGGCACCCCAAAAACTGAGGAACCCAGTGTCAGTTGGCACTTTTGAAACTCTTGGTTGAGCCACATAACAATACCAAACCCACTGAGGTCAGAGGTCCTGCCCGGTTGGTAGCTCTGCATGACGGTGGGTGGGCATTCATTAAGTATGCTATTTAGTCATAGAGTCAGTCTTAGAACTGCTTCCAACTTTCCCCAAACCACCTGTGGTGGCTGGCTGTAATGTAAATATAGCACGAATCTTCTCTGATAGTTCTGAGTTTAGACTTAGCAGGAGGCTCCTTTTTCACATTGCCCAGAGGGATATGAATACCTCGGTATCTGCATATCTCTGAGCTTTGTATCACTCTGTAGTCATCCTCATTTTTTTCAATGAAGTAACAAAGGATCTGGAAAATGGAGAAGTTCTGCCCATCAGCAGGCTTGGACTAATTAATGTCATTAAAATGATTGTCACTCTGCTTTGTACATCCCAGGCACCAATGATTTCTATTAAACTTCTAAACAGTGTCTTTTAAAAAAAATAAAAATCCAACTTTTATTGGAAAAAGCTCCCCAGACTAATGGGAACAAATACTAATTATCTGCTTTCTCCTTTAGGGTAATTGAGGGAAAATTAAAGTTAACATTTGCAGATTGTTCACTCTCTGAAACAGGCATAAAATAGCTTGTGATAAAAGAACTGCATTTCTACCTACCACAAAAATGCCACATTGCTCTCCACTTTGCAGTGGTTCAGCATGTCACACTTGCCTATTCTTTCTGTGTGTGTGTGTGTCTCTCTCTCTACAATGTAGAAGTCCCATAGGTCCATGTCCTAATCTGCTCACTGTTTATGGCTACGTTTCCGTCAGTTAACCTAAAGGAGAAAGCAGAAAGTTGGTTTTGAGCTTAAAGCACAGGACTGGCCTGTTTATTCTTGGCTCTTCCAATCTCCCTTTGAGCCTTAGATCAGAGCCTTCATCTCTTCATGCTTCAGTCTCCTTATCTGTAAAATAGGGTTGATTGTGGTTGCGTGAAGCTAGTTTGGGGCTAAATTCATTAATATTTGTAAAGTGCTTTGAGATGCTTGAAGGGAAAAGGCAAGGTACAAAAAACTGGTCCACATGGATTTCACTAGTTAGTGCCCTTTTAGATCCTGGTCCCATACACTGTGCAGCCAGTTCTTAAAGCTGGCTCGATTTAAGTCAATGGCAAACTTGCATTGACTTTACTGGCACCAGGATTTGGTCTTAATCAGTTGACTTCCTTGTCCTTTGATTATGCTATTCAGGGAAATAAAAACTGTCCATTTACAGTACTACCTGATACAATGTCTGGCACAGGCATGGTACATAAATGCATATGCACTAGGTCGGTGGGATATGCTGGTTTCTGGGGGCAGAGCTCAACTGCCTTTCATGGGATACTCACAAGAGCAAGGAGAGGGTTCATAGCAAGACCCACTACTGGGCCAAGCTGCTTTGTTAAAATGCAGCCAGAGAAACCAGACATGTAACATGCAGCATTGGCATATCTTGGAAATCTCACAGTAAACAAGCACTGGCCATTATTATTCATAGCAGCTGTTTTGCCACACCACAATTTAATCTACCAACAATAGAGGCAGGAGGTATGGTCTGTCACCAAGGGGGACTGGGTCTGCTGGCATGTGAGGCGTACCTAGGTAGCATGCGTAATCACAATATTTTGTTGCAACAGTCATAATAAAACTGCATTGTGTTTCTAAATATACATACCCAATAGCAATGCTGGTACAACATGCATGAGGGTACAGTGACTAGATCATTAACAGCCACACAGGCCAATGTATGATTCGTGTCGTCTTCTTCTTGTAACCCAAAGCCAATGAGAAATACAAATGTGGCTTTTCTCTTTTGGGGACTATCACTGTTGCCTTTGGTACTGCTGTAAACAAGCTGTTGTAACCGACACCTCTGCTCACAAGTGTCCTGACTGCTCCCAGCCCATCATTATATGTCAATTTCCAGGTTGTTTTGGAGGGTGTACTTGCCTCCACCCCCCATTTCAAAATCAAATGCATCTCTCAATGCATTGACTAATGGCTATGCAAAGTGTTGCTTAGCATGCTCTTACGTAAGAACATAGAATGACCATACTGGATCAGACCAAAGGCCATGTAGCCCAGTATCCTGTCTTCTGACAATGGCCAATGCCAAGTGCTCCAGAGGGAATGAACAGAACATGCAGTCATCACATCCCATCCCGTGCCATCCCATGTCGCCCATTCCCAGCTTCTGGCAAACAGAGGCTAGGGACACCAACCCTGCCCATCTTGGCTAGTAGCCATTGATGGACCTATCCTCCATGAATTTACCTAGTACTTTTTTGAATGTTGTTATAGTCTTGGCCTTCACAACGTCCTCTGGCAAAGAGTTCCACAGGTTGACTGTGCGTTGTGTGAAGAAATACTTCCTTCTGTTTGTTTTAAACCTGCTGCCTATTAATTTCATTTGGTGACCCCCAGTTCTTGTGTTATGAGAAGGAGTAAACAACATTTTCTTATTTACTTTCTCCACACCAGTCATGATTTTATAGACCTCTATCATATCCCCCCTTATTCGTCTCTTTTCTAAGCTGAAAAGTCCCAGTCTTATTAATCTCTCCTTATGCTCTTCTTGGCTGACAGCACTACTACAAGGTCATTCACCTAGCATACTTTGCATGGTTCCTGTCTGAAGTAACTTGTACCAACAGTTACAAGGTGTCAGTGGCTCTAGGTTTGTCTGGGGGCATTTATCTGACATGCTGCACAGACTGAGAAGCAAATACATCACAGAATGGGTGTCACTTTGCCATCCCCAGTGTTCATATAGTCCCCATTCTTCTTTTTGTTGTGTTGATAGTGCTTGACACCTTACATCCCTATGAATAAGGAATGGGTTAGGAGTACTACCGTGAGCCAGAACGTACCTATTGTGGTGTACTGCTGACACAATATATGTTGTATTGCAGTCCTGTCCTACCAAGGCAAATTGGGACTGATGTCAAGGTTTATGTGCATTTGTAGTTTTGTGTGTCTCTGTATTACACCGCTTTCCACCGACAGCATAAGCATCACAAGAGAAAAACTGCTTGTGCACAGCAAGCCTGTTTACTTTGTTATTATCAGGGCCAATAAATCAGTTTTGACACGGAATTCGTGTTTTTACAGAGAATCTTTAGATTTTACATTTTTGTGAAAAAATAAAAACCTATACAGTAGAACCCGGTTTATCTGAGCCTCCATTATCCAGCCCTCTGTATTAACTGAGCCACCAGCTGCCTGGGGCTGACCACCCGAGCCCCAGCTGCTGTCAGCCCTGGGGCGGCTGGTGGTTCAGTTAATATGAGGAGCCGGATAATAGAAGCTTGGATAAATGGGATTCTACTGTATATCAATAAAACATTGTGTTCCACTGATACTCAAGTGATGAGAGGGATCTCCCTCCTTTTGAACATGAACCGAACTTGAATTTCACCTTTCGGATGTGTGAACTAAGTGATTGTTGATCTACACATAAAGGAATGTCCTTTTGATGTCTGTCTAATCTGGCCCTCTAGGTGTCAGCCACTGAATCACAGGCAGTCTGGCCTAGTGATTGGAGCAAGAGTCCCTCCTACCAGTTAGAGCTGAATCCACATGAGGGGAATCCAGGAGCAAAGTCAGGATTGTCAGACTCCAAAGCCTAAGCTGAAGGTGTGACCGGAGTCACAGCCACAAGGTGTAGCAGAGGTCCAGAGCTGGGTGTCAGAAACCAAAGCCTAAGCCAAAAGGTTAACTGGAGTTACAGTCAGAAGGCGGATCCGAGGGTCTGAGCCAGGAGCCATAAATCAGGAAGAAGCTGGGAGCTAGACGCAGGCATAGGACCAGGCACAGCAGCAGGCTAGAAATGCATTGAGCAACCACTGGATTGCTGCTGCTACTGAGCTGAAGTATCAGCCTGCTGATGCCTTCAGCCAGTCAGGTGGTGCGGTCAATTAGACAGCTTCTGTCAGGGCCAGCTGTGCTCATTAAGTTGCCAGGAGAGGGGTTCTGCTGCAGGCAAAGCCCCGGACACTAGGTTTATATATTATGCGTGTTATCTGAGTGCCTGTCGTTTCCCAACCATATATGTCCTGCTAGTAAGGTGATTTCAGCCCACAGCACGAATTAATGTATCTCACTCATGAAATGGCTCTTGTGAGTGGAATTATATTGTTGCTTTTGAAGATCTCTAGAATTGCTCACATTCTCTTTAGAAAGTAGTTGCTTAGTTCTTGCTGGTTTGCCAGATTTACCGGAGTGTGGTTTTGTTATGTCACCAGGTGAGGGAACTGAGCTATTGTCCTTTGGTTGATACAGATGATAAAGGTGGTGTATCGGGGGGCCAGGAGGCTATGGCCTCCCACCTTTTACCAGCTGTAAGGGCGAACGAGGGGGGGGGGGAGGTGGAGAGGAGTGAGCAGGGGCAGGGTGTTGGGGGGAAGAGGTGTTGGGGGGTGGTGTGAAGGCAAGGGTTCAGGAAGAAAGGGCAGCAGGGGGCGAGGCCACAGTTTGAGCGCCTGTGGCCCCCCCACTTTTAGGGACCTTCTACCGCTCCTGTGTTGTATACATGCTAATTCTGTGGTCATTTACCTCTGTCAGCTGTAAGGTCCATGCTTGCTGGAGGTCATCTAAATGCAATCTCTTAGAACATACACCAGTCCTTGGTAATGTAATGATGCAAGTTCTGGCCCTTAGTTTCTGTGGTTTTCTTGCTCACATGAATGTCATGCCTTTGTTGAATGCCATGTCTGAAAGTTGTGGGTGGGAGAGGTGAGATAGGTACTGTTATACTATCACGACTGCATTTGACCATGCCATACATCTCACTTATGGTTCTGGTGTATTGTTTAAGGACAATAGGCTGACGGTGCCCTGAGCGTAGAGCTGTGCTGTTGACTCACATGAGTCACAAGCAGATCAGAAAGTGAACAGCATGGTCCTTGGTGCCTTACCTCTGACTCTTTTTTTCTGTCATAACTGCATCAGTGTGCGTGGTGAGCTCCTGTTCACTTGTGGGATGCTCTGTAGAGAGGAACAAGTGTTTGTGTAGAGTGGCTGGCATTGTCTCTGTGGCACATAGCTGTCTGAAGCTTACTCCTTACGTGAGCCCCAGCAACTTTGGGATCACAAATGTGGGCATGGCTTGTGGTCTGCATGACTGTATCGGCAGAAGCAGCTGCTGTTACATAAGTTATTTAGTCAATGTGCTATCGTTATTGCTAGGGTGTGGGTCCTAGTGATTGACTGCTCTTAGGATGTGACTCAGGGGTGCAGGCACACATCCATTAGTTACATATCAAGCAACGACTGTGATAGCAGTCTGGTGAAGTTGCTGTAGAGAGGCGTATGTGTGAAGCATACACTGTCTGAATAGTGTGTCCTATTGTGCTGGTTTTTACATGTGTTTCAACTTGGTAACTGTTTTCTTGTGCTTACTGTTTCTGAAGGCCATGAGTTTGCAACGGAGTGTGGAACAATGATGCTTTCTTTTGTGACGGAGCCTCTCCTGGAGCGATTTGCTGTGCTGAGTCCTAAATTTGTCCGTTAATGCAGCACTTGCATACTGCCGATTAGCACTGCTTGCCCTGGGCATGGGATGGCTATTTCTGGTTGGCTCCTTTGCCTCAAAGAGCAGGTGCTAGGAGCACAGTCACCTACTGCTTGGCTGTTCTGTAGCTATCTGTGAGCCCTGCTGACCATTGGTCTGCTGTTGGTTTTTCCAGCCTTCTTCATATCCCACAGGCTGTGTCTTGCCTGTGGGTGCAGTCACTATGCTCTCTTGGGGTATGTTACACAGGGATAAAAGGCCTGCGGCATGGGTGCGTCTGGCCCGGGTCAGTTGTCTTGGGTTTGTGGGACTAGGGCTGCGGGGCTAAAAGTTGTAGTGTAGACATTCGGGCTTGGGCTGGAGCCTGAGCTCTGAGACCCTCCACCCCTGCAGGGATCCAGAGCTCAGGTCCCAGCCGGAGCCCGAATGTCTGCACAGCAGTTTTTCAGCCCCGGAACCTGAGCCTCACAAACCTGAGTCACCTTACCTGGGCCAGACGTGGGTTTTTTATCCCTGTGTAGACATACCCTTGGTAGTAATTGTGGCTGGCCACCAAGTACAACTGTTGTCATGCTTTTCTTGCAGCAAGTATTTTCTGGCTTTAAGACTACATGGTTTTCTACTATTTCTCTGCCTGGCCCATTGTCATGAGAGGCAACCTGCACCTCCTTGCGCTCTCTCTGCCAAACTGGCTTTGCCCTTGACAGACCTGCTATTTCAGTGGATGAATTTGCCCTGCCTTCATGGACAACCGAGTTTCTCTGGGGCTGTGTAGTATTCTCACACAACCCACTTCCACACAGGAGCCTGCTGCTGCACAGACATGGCTTCTTCAGCTCTCTAAATTGACTATTACACCTGGGGCTACCAGTGTCTGGTTTTTGACTGGTACGCCCTATCGAAAAGGGACTCTGCTGACCGGGCCATTAAAAGTCTGGTCGGCAGCGCAGCGGGGCTAAGGCAGGCTCCCTGCCTGTCCTGGCTCCACACAGCTCCCAGAAGCGACCGGCATGTCCCTGCGGCCCCTAGGCACAGGTGCGATTAGGGAAGCTCTGCGTGCTGCCCCTGCCCCAATGCCGCCTCCACATCTCCCATTGGTCGGGAACCGTGGCCAATGGGAGATGCGAGGGTGGTGCCTCCGGGCACAGGCAGTGCACACCACGCAGAGCCGCCTGGCTGTGCCTCTACCTAAGGGCCGGACATGGCGGCCGCTTCCGGGAGCTGCACGGAGCCAGGGCAGGCAAGAAGCCTACCTTAGCCCCGCTGCGCCGCCGACTGGGAGCCGCCTGAGATAAGCACCGCCCGGTCAGAGCCTGCACCCCAATCCCCTCCCCCAGCCCACATCCTGAACCCCTCATTTTTGGCCCCTCCCCGGAGCCCGCACCCCCAGCTGGAACCCTCACCCTCTCCCGCATCCCAACCTCCTGCCCCAGCCCAATGAAAGTGAGTGAGGGTGGGGGAGAGCAAGCGATGGAGGGAGGGGGGCTGGAGTGAGTGGGTGACAGGGCCTTGGAGAAGGGGCGGGGCCTTGGGGAAGGGATGGGGCAGGTTGCGGGGCAAGGGTGTTCCATTTTGTGCAATTAGAAAGTTGGCAACCCTAATTACACCAGGGGTCTCTAGCTGCTTTGTACCTCTTGGAACCAGTAGGGAATATGGTGTAATGGCTTGACCTGGCTGATGCACCCAGTAACCTTCCTTGACAGGCCTCTGTTTTCTCTTTTGCAGCCCTGATGCATGCATGGGGTTTGTTTTGGACTAGTTGTTCTATCATGGGAGGTAGAGTAAGGTTGGCTCAAGTGAAATGTTGTGTCTCTCCCTTCCACTTTTAGATATGCAACCTTTTGGTCTGTCTATCCCTGTTTGCGATTGGCTGGGGCAATAATCACACGGCACACTGTTAAAAAATGAAAGAAAAAAAATCTAAGTCTCTTTTTTTGGATTCTCAAAATGCTTTTCCTATGGTTGGGACAGTGTGCCTCTCACTCCTCATACAGTGAGTGCCCTCACTTGCAGCCTCCAAAATTCTCTTCTTCCATCATGCCCACATGCAAATACTCTGAAGGGTAAGGATCACGTCTCTTTGCCAGCCTGCAAAGCACATTGTTCACTGTTGGTGCTATGCAAATAAATAAGAAGCTGTGTTTCCTTATATATTAGTTTTTTGTATTATTTTGTTTGGTACTGTGCCCGTTCATGATTGCAAGCTCCTCAGCAGAGCTGGTTGGAAAATGCTAGGACAATATAGACAAACATTTTCATGAAATTTCATCTCCATTTTTTGTAGAAATTTCATTGTTCGGGAAATTTTCCAGCCAGCTCTTTGGGGGCAGGGACTTATTCTTTGGTGAATTTCACATATCTTAAGTCTGGCCTAGTGGATAGAACACTGGATTGGGGCTCAGGAGACCTGGTTATATTCCTGATTTTGGCTTACTCAGAGACTTTGGGGAAATCCCTTCACCTCTGTTTCTCAAATTCCCAATCTGTAAAGTGGTGATAATGGTACTTACCTCATTTGTAAAATGCTATATAAGAGCTAGATTGTAATAGTAGTAAGGTGTGTATGCACGCAACATTACTCTGGGTGCCATTAAAAACTTTACACTTAGAGTTGTTTATTATGAGATATGCAGTTTTCTCTATTCTGAGTAGAGGGAATACTGTCTGTACAACAGCACAGGTAAATGTCTGTGCATTAATTGTCTAGATTTTAATGGTGACCATTGGATATATAAATAATTGCCATGGGGTTATGGTTCCAGATTGTTATAGTCTTTGGTTTAATGGGAGACTGGAGAAGATCTCGTTAAATTCATATTATTGCACCTACTCTCTTTGCTTTGGGTTGGGGGACTATGTTATAGCGAGTAACAAAGTTGCATTTATTTTTCTTTTCAGATAAAACGAGACAAACCAGAAAATATACCAGATCTAAAAGATTTAGTAAAAAAAAAATTCACTGCATTGGAAAGCAAAAACGATGACTCAGATTTGAAAAGAAATGAAAAATATATACATTTTATGGAACAGCTTAAAAGAATGAGAAAACAGTGTAAGTCTTCATTTTTTAAAATAATGGTTTCCTGGAAATACAATATGGTTCTATATATGTATATCATATGTTGGTTTATTACTAAAATGTTTTAAAATACAAACCAGCCAAAGAGAGCTCAAACAGGGGGAGGGATAGCTCAGTGGTTTGAGCATTGGCCTGCTAAACCCAGGGTTGTGAGTTCAATCTTTGAGGGGGACACTTAGGGATCTGGGGCAAAAATCAGTACTTGGTCCTGCTAGTGAAAACAGGGGGCAGGACTTGATGACCTTTCGAGGTCCTTTCCAGTTCTATGAGATAGGTATAGCTCCATATATTATTTACATGCATTCCTCATACAGGACTTATTTAAATTTATCATTCACATAGTTAAGTAAACAGCACAGTAAGTAACAACCTTATGATTTTATTTAATCTGTCATAGTGCTTGTCTTATTTGCATACATATGCAATGTAAAGCTTCTTTCATATCCCTTTTTTCGGTTTGAAGGTGTTTTTTTTCTTTTAAAGATACTCTTTTCTCTTAATTGGTAGGATCTCCCAAAAGGAGATCCTAGGTAAGCTGTTTTCATTTGTCGTTTTAACAAATTGCCCCTATTTCACAACTTAGGATATGTTGCAACCCTAAAAAGACCTTTGCTTTAATCGTAGAACTATATTGCTGGAAAATGCTTACTGTGTGTGTTCTCAGGTTTACTGCTTCTACACACGCACCGTGTAACTGTAGCTTATTAAAATCTGTCTGGCTTAATTCATGTTGATTCACCAAGTGGTAAAATTGTAAGTTATTGTGCTCGAGCTGTCAGAGAAGTTAGGAAGTTAGCAGTTCTAATGTTTATACAAGACAACAAAATTGTGTGTTTGGTTTTTTTATTGCACAGTGACTGTAATAGCTATTAAAAAATCATTCTGAGCAGCCATGCTGGGAAAATTCATGGGTCCTAAAATTATATGTATTGTTCTCACCCTGTCCAATCATGATTACACTTTAGAATCGCATTGTTCCGCTTTCCATCCCTTGACCCCTGTCCCTGTGTCGTTCTCCCACAACACACACACACTTGGATTTCAACATAAACTGATAGCTCATGTATTGCGGGAATCATAGATTAATGATTTACACAACTGGAAGCTGAAATGCTGGGTGCTTTCATAAAGCAGTGTTTTTTTACTTGCAATCTTGGTCGCTGATCCAAAGCCCATAGAAGTCAATAGGAGAGTCTTTCCACTGATTTCAGCGGGCTTTGGATCAGTCTTCTAGAAAGACTCATGGAGTGAGAGGATGATGATACTGATTTTTAGGTCTGATGCCTCAAGACTTGTCAGTAGAGATGAATGCTGTGCATCATTTGAAAATTGAGAACCCAAGTTCTCCAGTGGTGTGTGGCATTTGTTTCCCATCCTTATGGTTTACAAGATATTGAGCTTCAGAATGATCATTGGTCTATCAGCCTAACTGTGTTCTTGGGACTGAATAGAGCAAGATGACGACCACAACCAGTGTAATCTTCAGTTCCTGCATAGTCATAAAATTATTGCTGCCAATCATTATGTAGTAATTCCAGATTTCTAGGTGTTAGTTTATGAATTACAAAGAGCTTGATAACAGAAACTGGATTTGTTTCCCACCCTGTACTTGGCGGTAGATTGCCTGCCCTAAATATATTTTATCTATGGCCAAGTGACCAAGTATTAACCAGTAGAATTATTAAATATCACCCAAATTAATCAAGCATAATAGGAATGACTGTTTTTTTTTATAGGAGGGGAGTATTTTATTGTTGCTAATGCCTGAAATCCAGCTGATATTTCTCTTAATAGCCATTAGGATTTTTGTTTTGGTTGTTCCCTGAAGACAAATTGAGAGGGTGCCAGCAGAATGTGGATAGTGATGTTGGATGGACCAGTATGCTCGGTACATGGACTATTGATCAGTTGTGCTAGTTTGGGAGCAGTCACACACATGTTTTTGATCTGGTGTTCCATCACGTTTGAGCCTATCACAATGCTTAGAATAATCCGAAAGGTTGAACGGAAAAACGTTAGATGAACTTTACAAGCAAACTTGAGTACACTCTAATAATCTTACATTAAAATAAACACACTGGAACCTCTCTCTTGCTTGCACTCTCTCTTTCTCTCTCTCTCTTTCTCTCTCTCTCTCTGTTATCAAAAAGAAAACGAAATGCCTCTTTATGGCTGAGAATATAAGTGTATCAGAGATGGGAAATGCAAGTTATACTCCACAAAGCAACCACAACTCTGCTGCCTTGTGCACTTGTCCATACCATGCATATATCCATGCCATCTCTTGTTCATGAACACCGTCCCTGAAATGAACTGTAAAGCCAATATTCCTTCTTGCTTCAGTGTCTCCTTTAGAACCACTTTTACCATGAAGCCTACAGGACGTTGCCAAATGATAGTGGTTAGGTAGAGAGCTACCAGGGATTGTTCATATTCAATTGATATATAGAATGTATATAATTTAATTTAATAATAATTTGGAACCATCAAACTGTGCACTAGCTAATTGTGTAGCCATGCAATCTTATTCCTAATACCCTTGTCCTTCACACTCCTTCTCTTCTATTGTTTGTTAGCCTCACATGTCACTTATCTTAACCCCCCCCCCACCCCCCCAAAAAAATGAATCTGCAAGCACATGAGTTGAACTCATTGAGACTACTCATGTGCTTAGAGTTACGCACATGTCTAGATTTTTGTAGGGTCAGAGGCTAAAAGTGTGAGCTCTTTGAGGCAGAGACTGTGTTTGCCTATGTGTTTGTACAGTACCTAGCACAATCAGGCCTTGATCCTGATAGGGCCTTTGGGCACGACTGGATTATAATCAGTAAATATTAATAGTATGCTAAGACATAAGATTGAACACTTAGTTAGATTCTGATACTATTCTATAAGTGCAGGTACCTGTGCACTGGTACCTAAGCCAGTGTGTCTAGAGAAAGAATGAGCACAGGGATGGGAGTCAAGAAATTCTGTAAAAACAACGAGGAGTCCTTGTGGCACCTTAGAGACTAACAAATGTATTTGGGCATAAGCTTTCGTGGGCTAAAACCGACTTCATCAGATGCATGGAGTGGAAAATACAGTAGAGAGGTATAAATACACAGCATATGAAAAGATGGGAGTTGCCTTACCAAGTGGGGGGTCAGTGCTAAAGAGTCAATTCAATTAAGGTGGAAGTGGGTTATATAATCCCAGCTCTGCTGCCGATTTGGGGCCTAATTCAAAAATCACTGAAGTAAGTGGCAACACTCCCATTGATTTCACTAGGACGTTAGATCAGGCTCATTGAGCACCATGGACATATTAAGTATTGTTGTTAGAATTCTTTGAGAGGGGTCAACAAGCATGTGGATAAGGGGGATCCAGTGTATATAGTGTACTTAGATTTTCAGAAACCCTTTAACAAGGTTCCTCACCAAAGGCTCTTAAGCAAAGTAAGCTTCATGGGAAAAGAGGGAAGGTCCTCTCATAGATTGGTAACTGGTTAAAAGATAGGAAACAGGGTAAGAATAAATAGTTTTCAGAATGGAGCGAGGCAAATAGTGGTGTCCCCCCTCAAGGGTCTGTAGGGGACCAGTCCTATTCAACATATTCATAAATGATCTGGAAAAAGGAGGCGGCAAAATTTGCAGATGATACAAAACTACTCAAGATAATTAGGTCCCAGGCAGACTGCGAAGAGCTACAAAAGGATCCCTCAAAACTGGGTGACTAGGCAACCAAATGGCAGATGAAATTCAATGTTGATAAATGCAAAGTAATGCACACTGGAAAACATAATGCCAACTATACATATTGTGACAGACCCAGACCAGTGGGGTACAGGAGTCTGGTAGAGGGCAAATATACTGGTCACTGGATGAGTAGTTTTCTGTTCCCTGAGTGACCAGAGAAGGGGCTGCACTAGAGTAATCAGGAACCTGCTAGAACCAGTTAAGGCAGGCAGGCTAATTAGGACACCTGGAGCCAATTAAGAAGAAGCTTCTAGAATCAATTAAGTCAGGCTAATCAGGGCATCTGGGTTTTAAAAGGAGCCCACTTTAGTTTGTGGTGTGAGAGTGAGGAGCTGGGAGCAAGAGGCGCAAGGAGCTGAGAGTGAGAGGGTGTGCTGCTGGAGGACTGAGGAGCACAAGCGTTATCAGACACCAGGAGGAAGGTCCTGTGGTGAGAATAAGGAAGGTGTTTGGAGGAGGCCATGGGGAAGTAGCCCAGGGAATTGTAGCTGTCATGCAGCTGTTACAGGAGGCACTATAGACAGCTGCAGTCCACAGGGCCCTGGGCTGGAACCCGGAGTAGAGGGCGGGCCCGGGTTCCCCCCAAACCTCCCAATTGACCTGGACTGTGGGTTCTTCCAAAGGGGAAGGTCTCTGGGCTGTTCCCCAACCCACATGGTGAATCTCTGAGGCAAGAAAATCCGCCAATAAGCGCAGGACCCACCAAGATAGAGAAGGAACTTTGTCACAATATAAAATGATTGGGTCTAAATTAGCTATTATCACTTAAGAAAGCTCTTTGAGTCATTGTGGATAGTTCTCTGAAAACATCCACTCAATGTGCAGCGGCAGTCAAAAAAATTGGCTTCATTAAGAAAGGGATAGATAGTAAGACAGAAAATATCATATTGCCTCTATATAAATCCATGGTACGCCCACATCTTGAATACTGTGTGCAGATGTGGTCGCCCCATCTCAAAAAAGATATATTGGAATTGGAAAAAGTTCAGAAAAGGGCAACAAAAATGATTAGGGGTATGGAATGGCTGCCACATGAGGAGAGATTAATAAGACTGGGACTTTTCAGCTTGGAAAAGAGACAAATAAGGGGGGATATGATAGAGGTCTATAAAATCATAACTAGTGTGGAGAAAGTAAATAAGGAAGTGTTATTTATTCCTTCTCAAAACACAAGAACTAGGGGTCACCAAATGAAATTAATAGGCAGCAGGTTTAAAACAAACAGAAAGAAGTATTTCTTCACACAACGCACAGTCAACCTGTGGAACTCTTTGCCAGAGGATGCCGTGAAGGCCAAGACTATAATAGGGTTCAAAAAAGAACTAGATAAATTCATGGAGGATAGGTCCATCAGTGGCTATTAGCCAGGATGGGAGGAATGGTGTCCCTAGCCTCTGTTTGCCAGAAGCTGGGAATGAGCGACAGGGAATGGATCAAGTATCAGAGGGGTAGCCGTGTTAGTCTGGATCTGTAAAAAGCAACAGAGAGTCCTGTGGCACCTTTAAGACTAACAGATGTATTGGAGCATAAGCTTTCGTGGGTGAATGCCCACTTCGTCGGATGCCTGTAATGGAAATCTCCAGGGGCAGGTATAAATATGCTGGCAAGAATCAGTCTGGAGATAACGAGGATCACTTGATGAGTTCCTGTTCTGTTCATTCCCTCTGGGGCACCTCACATTGGCCACTGTCGGAAGACAGGATACTGGGCTAGATGGACCTTTGGTCTGACCCAGTATGGCCATTCTTATGCTCTTATGTTAATTTAGCTACAAATTAGAAGATCTGGTGAATTCTCTCTTGTTCTAAGGTATGATCTGATACTGAATCTGTAGTACGATGTGTAAGCATTCTTTAACATGTACTTGTAATATAAATGACTACAAATGACTTTGCATTTGCAAAAGGGTAGTGTTAAGGTTGTACATGCATCCTGAACTGCAGCTTCACTGCTGATTGCTTAGCCATGCAACTTGTTCAACACTTTCAATACAACTTTTGGTATGGAATGTCCTGGATTATAAAAAAGAAAGAAAGAAGAAAGCAAGAAAAGCATAAAAAGGAGATAATTTCTGTTGGGTTTTCAAAAACTCCAGAACTATTTGGCTAGGCATCACTGGACCACAATGTACCATGCACTTCAGAAAATTCTGCAAGAAAGAGACCCTCTCCTGTGAACTTTTGGAGCTGGTTAGATGGGTAAAACATAATACACCCTCCACAGCAGCAGAGGTGATAGGATGCCCCAGAGCAGGGTTCCTTCCTGCATATCTTTCAGACTGCAGGTATTCTCCCTCAACCCCTTGTTCAGCACTGTGCAGCTAAGTTAGGCATGATGAACAGGTGCACAATGATGCATTCCTTAGCTTCACGTTGCATAAGCTTAATGAAAAATACTGTGCAAAATATACTGTGCATGCATGACAGGTGATTTTCAAAGACACCTAAGTCCCATTTTCAAAATTGACTTAGATTCTTAAGAGAGACAAAGGTAGATATGGACCACCTTCTGATGGTTTAAGGAATAAACTTTTGAGCTACACAGAGCTCTTCCTTAGGTCCCTTAGATTCTTAAGTCACTCAATCATGACTTGGTCTCCTAAGTCACTTAGGCATTTTTGAAAAATGCACCTGAAGTTAAATCCAAATCAATTGTAATTGGAGCACTGGTAATCACTTCCATCACTGAAGACTATTTCGTCTTTCTATTCTTAGCTGCTTAGGTTGTCGAGCAGTTTAAGAAGTGCAATTATTTCTTTTATTATGGCAAAATTACATTTTTTACTATTCCCTCCTCCTCCCCCCCCCCCGCTCTCAAAAATGGCTGAGCTGTCAGTGTTCAAATGTTTAAAAGAAGTCACTTTTGGACACAGATGAATTGTGGAAAATGTACTAATAAAGTGTGGAAATTTCAGGAGGTTCTAAATGACTGCAAATGGGGTTAGAAAGGAAATTGCCGTACAACCTTAACTATAGATATGGCTGACACTCCCACTATAATGCATAAGAGTCTCAGTTCTTCAAAGTGCTGAGTGGGTGATCTGTCCCTGATTCAGTGAAATGCTTAAGCACATGCTTAACTTTAAGCACACGAGTAGACACCTTTGAAATAAATGGGATTACGCATGTGCTTAAATGTTTTGCTTGTGAGCTCAGCAGGATTGAGCCCAAGGAGGCTATGTCATAGTTACTTTAGAATCATAGCTTTGCATTTTATGTCTCTTGTATGTTCTTAAAATCTCAACTGCTGTATAATATTGCACTAAAAAAGCCTATTCATTTGATGCCAGTGTATATCAAATGCACCCTCTGGAATGCTATATGCGATTTTACCTTCCTTTAAGGAAGATAAAAATGAAGACCTTATTTAATTGAGAGGGTTAGTGTAATTCTGATAGTTCCTATAAGGGCTAATCAGGAGGTACAATCTCTACCTCTGTTACCTATGTTACTCGTGTTATTAACTTTTATCGATCTAAGGTTATTTAGTGTGCCATTTACGGTTCAAAACAGGGCCGGCTCTATGCACCAGCAAAGCAAGCAGGTGCTTGGGGTGGCACATTTGCAGGGGCGGCATTCGGGCCATCCTTTTTTTGTTGTTTGTTTGTTTGTTTGGGGGCCGGCCCTGCAGGCGCTCACCCAGGTAGATGCTGTCCCGGCCCCCAAGCTGACGTCGAAGTCCAGGTGGAAGAGCTGCAGCGGGTGGCCAAAGCTGGTCCCGAGACGGTCCAGCAGCAGCGCGTTGCGCGCGGGCGGCGTCCTGGGGCTGCT
Organism: Terrapene triunguis; assembly: GCF_002925995.2. NCBI lineage: Eukaryota > Metazoa > Chordata > Testudines > Emydidae > Terrapene > Terrapene triunguis. Next base: position 94,757,256 of record NW_020664409.1, read on the forward strand.
GTGGTTTGTGCCGCCGGGCCTGGGCGGGCCATCCAGCGGGCTCCGACACGTGAAGCACGGGACACTTGGGCTGGGGGCCGCCCCGCGGGGTGCACTGGTGGGGGGGAACCCAGAGCTGGGGCGGCAGGGGGTACGGGTGTGGAGGGAAGAGCCCAGGACTGGGGCAGCAGGAGGGTGCAGGGGGGAGCCCAGGGCTGGGGTGGGGGGCAGCCAAAATTTTTTTTGCTTTGGGCAGCAAAAAATCTAGAGCCGGCCCTGGTTCAAACAATGCCAAGTTTCATAGGTGTTTTATAGTAGCTGGTAGCATGCACTTTGGAATTCTAGCCACTACATTTCACACACGCACAAAACAAAAACAAAACTTCCGTACTCATTTTGTAGAAAACATTAAGACTGAAGTGAATGACAAAATACTGCTGGAGCTGCCAGCCAATTTAAGGAGTGCATTTGAAAGGATGGGAGAGATAAAATGTTGTTGATAGGGTAACAAATCATTTTTAGATGCACTATTGGTTTTGGCATTCTTTTCTCCTAGCAAAATAAGCAATGGGATATAGTCTGGAATGTAGCAACATAGCATTTGTAGTGAACCTCCCTGCCCTCTCCACAGGCAGAAATCTGCTTCGGAAGCTTTGGAAGGACAGAGTTGATATCAGAGTTGACATTTTGCTAAGATAGACTCATGACCAATATAAACAAGGAGGCATTTTCAAAAGATACAGTTTTAATTGTAGCTGTTCAAATAAAGATGCCAAGGAATAAAGTTGTCTGATGTTCTTATTTCCAAATCATGCATTTAGCAGGATTTGTAACTTAAATATTTTTCTTTTAAATTCAATTTTGGATAGTAAAATAATGCTATGTAAGGAACTCCCTTTAGATTAATAAAACAGGAAGTAAATGGATTTGCCTCTCATCTGATAAGGAAACAAGCACTAACATGATATACTGCAGATTGACAAATATCGTCTAAATAATCCTCACAACACTCTAGTGGGATAGATAGATAACCATTATTATCTCAATTTAGCCAGTGAGAGACTTGAAGCATATGGGTGAAGCCGCTTGCCCAAAGCCATACAACAACTCACTGGCAGACCTGGGATTGCATTTTGGCAGTTCTTAACTTCCTGACCTGTGCTTATTTCTCTTCTTTTTAGTCTCAGCCATCTTGGCATTAAAGCGGTTCAAAAAGAAGGTTGCAAACTTTTAAAAAAAAAATGTTTATTCTTATAATGGGGAAAGTATCATTTTAATTAATTACACGGAGACCAATTATGGGAAGTTTCAGTTCAAAAGGTGAAAGTTATGAGTGATTGAAAATGGGCTTAGAATGGATACTGCTATGACAGTCAGTACTGTACGTGACCTGAGTTTTTGGTCTCAGTAAAATTCCTAGTGGCAGGTCATCATAATATATCAAAGAGAGAAAGAATGGTGTAGTGGTTAGAGAGCTAGCCTGAGACCTGAGACACCCAGGTTCAATTGCTTGCTCTGCCACAGACCTCCTGTATGACTTTGGGTAAGTCATTTAGTCTTTCAGTGCCTCAGTTCCCCATCTGTAAAATGGGGATAATAGTACTTCTTACCTCACAGGGTTGTTGTTGGGGTAAATACATTAAAGATTATGAGATGCTCAGATACTATAGTAACAGGGGCCATGGAGGTATTTAAGATGCCTGAATCACAAAATTAACATCATAGTTGGCAATCTCAGCTGAAAGGCCAAAGACAGAATGAACAATGGACTCTGAACTCTCCTGATACCCTCTGAGGTGGTCCTTCCAGGTCACAGCTGAAGTACATTGGCAGGATATCTCAGGAAAGCTTTCAGTGAGTTTACCCATACTCTGCATACTTGGTGGATTAACAGAAAACTTCAGTCTCAGGATTGTCAAACCAGCACTGAATACATATGAAGAGGAAAAAAAGCATTTGAGTGAGTAGGTGTTTTGTACTCAGAATAAATGGTTCAGCTTTAAATGTACAATAAAAATGTCTTGTTTATGAAGTTCTTGGAAGCTTTTCTGTCCTTTGTTGGCCTTAGCTTTTCTTTAGAAGTTAGGTAACTGCTGGTGACCATCGTGGCATTAAACCAGGGGTGGGCAAACTTTTTGGCCCAAGGGCCACATCTGGGAATTAGAAAATGTATGACAGGGCATGAATGCTCACAAAATAGGGGTTGTGGGCTCTGGTTGGGGGTGCAGGCTCCGGGGTGGGGCCAGAAATGAGTTCAGGGTGTGGGAGGGGGCTCTGGGCTGGGGCATGGGAGTGGGGTGCAGGGAAGGGCTTCAGCTGCGGGTGTGGGCTCTGGGGTGGGGCTGGAGATGAGTTTGGGGTGTAGGAGGGTGCTCTGGGCTGGGACTGAGGGGTTCGGAGGGCGGGAGGGGGATCAGGGGGTTGGGGTGTGGGAAGGGGTGCGGGCTCTGGGGTGGGGCTGGGGATGAGGGGTTTGGGGTGCATGAGGGTGCTCCGGCCTGGGATCAAGGGGTTCAGAGGGCGGGAGGGGGATCAGGGCTGGGGCAGGGAGTTGGAGCGTGGGGAGAGGCTCAGGGGCGCAGGCTCCAGGCGGCGCTTATTTCAATCGGCTCCTGGAAGCAGTGGCATGTCCCTTCTGCAGCTCCTACGTGGAGGCATGGCTAGGTGGCTCTACGCGCTGCCCCGTCCACAGGCACTGCCCCTGCAGCTCCCATTGGAGCTCCAGAGGGGGCCATTGGAGCGGGGCGATAGGAGTGCATAGGAGCTGGAGGGGGGCCATGCCATGGCTCCCAGGAGCTGCGTGGAGCGGCCCCGGACCCTGCTCCCCGGCTGGAGTGCTGGAGGGGGGCCATGCTGCGGCTCCCGGGAGCTGCGTGGAGCGGCCCTAGGGTGACCAGATGTCCTGATTTTATAGGGACAGTCCCGATTTTTGGGTCTTTTTCTTATATAGGATCCTATTTCCCCCTACCCCCTGTCCCAATTTTTCACATTTGCTGTCTGGTCACCCTAAGCGGCCCCCGACCCTGCTCCCCGGTTGGAGCGCCGGAGCAGGGCAAGCCTCAGACCCCATTCCCCAGCGGGAGCTCGAGGGCCGGCTTAAAAGGCCGGCGGGCTGAATGTGGCCCGCGGCCCATAGTTTGCTCATCCCTGCATTAAACAGTATTTTTGCTCATCATTTCAATCTGTTCTCATATTTCTTGACGATACAGTAATCCATGTAAGCAACTCATAGAATTACAAAAATCACATCATTTCTTATAAATTTCAGATAAGTAATATACACATAAATGATCACTGCAGTTTACATCTAAATTTCTGAAAACTTTAGGACATTGCAAAGACTGACCATTTGGGTAATATCATATTTCACATAAAGCACAAGGAACATGTGATTTCTGGTCCTCAAAAGCATGACAAACTATATCAAAAAGATTTTCTGTTCACTCTTGAGGTGTTTGGGTTTTTTTTACTCTTTTTCTGGAGAATTAAACATTTTCATTTTGATCAAATTCAAAGTCGTTGATGAAAATATTTTGGACCTTTCTGCGTAACTAGTATAATTTTGTATTCCATTCTCAAAGGCAGAGAGAAGGAGAAATGGGGGGCCTTGATGATAGCAAAGGGAGAGAGAGGTTGAGATGCACAGAGGTTAAAAAAAAAAGAGAAAATAGCAGAAAGGAGAGAAAACGAGAGAAGAGAAGTGAGTGACTGATAGAAATAACCAGTTTAGTATTAATTATTTTGTAGCACTCAAAAGTGTGCTAGAGGCTTCACAGCAAATTTAGAATGATGCATTCCCTACCTAAAGAACTTACAGTCTAAATTTTAGACACGATGAAATGTTCACGGGTGACAAACTGTAAGGAGAGAATGGGCCAGAGAAGAATAGCGACACAATACCTCAGTCATGTTTTACTCAGTTTAGATGTGCACTTCTTAGCAGTTCAGATAAGGGACTAAAGAAGTTGACGACAATGGTGGAAAATCAGGAAAACATCCATGCAGCTGTAAGGTTAATGAACTTTTATTTATTTATTTCATTTATTTGGCTGCTTGGAGAGATGCCTCTCTTCCCGGAAGGGGTCTTGGCTTTCTTTTTACCCCTCTGATGGCTGTGTGATCACTTTGACACCTTATGTTTTGGGGCTCTATGCCGCCGATCTGGCAAGGGAGTGTGAAGAAGATGCAGGAGCTCCACTGCAGCCAAGCATTTGTGTTGAGCATCAAGACCCAGGTTTTATCAGACAGAATGGGGAAGTGAATCTAAGGCCAAGCAGAGCAAACGATGATCCATCGGCATGTGTCAGCAGCACTCCCTGTGGCAATTTCACAGAAACTGAGTTTACTGAAAGGAAAATATGTATATCCTTACGGTACATTAAACATAGTATCTTCCTTATAGACCAGAGTGTATCTTTCAGAACAATTCCAAGCTGTTCAGCCAATGCACATTGGGCCCGATGCTCAGCTAGTGTAAATTGGTGTAGTTCCACTGAAGTCACTGGAACTTCACTGATTTACACCAGCTAAAGATCTGGCCCACTATATTTAGAACACACCGTAAGCTTAATAAATGTCCTTTAATTCCTTATAAGAAATAGTTACCCGGCATTTGCATTGGCCATTTAACGCAGTTTTTAATATTTCAGTGGTTTCATTTCCTTCTTGAAAGTGTCAGAAATGAGTAAAATATAGTAAAGAATGCTTTCTTTCCAACTTCATATTTTATCAAGGGTGAAATGCATCTAAGATCAGTGAAGTTATTTTTCTTTGCTATAATTTGGTTAATTTTTTTCTCTTAATATATGATTAAATATGCCCCTCCTTCCCCAAACTCACAATCTGAGGCTTTATAGACCTAATCCAAAACACACTGAAGTCAACAGGAGTCTTTCCATTGACTTCAGTAGGGTTGTGATCAGACCCTATATGCCAAGTTCTGGTAAAAAGTGATTTTTTTTACTGATTTAAATCAAACAAGAAACTAGGAAAAGAATTCCCTGTGTGTCTGCATACCACATGTGTGCCAGGCTTCAGAAACAGAAAGAGGAGCTTTTCACTGAGGGAAGACCAATGCCAGACTGATTGCTTTATCAGACTCAACCCATCAAATAATAATTGCTATAGCTGAAGTCTAATGAATAAAGCACTGTATTAAAAGGCAAAACAAGAAGGTTTTTCAAGACACAGTCTAGGTAATTGTTCAGCAACTCCGTTATTACTGTTGGCAAAGTAAACTATCTGCCTACCTTACGGTTTTCTGTAGCACCCATCAGTACAGTTCTTGCTTATCCCTGCAACTCAGATAAAACCTTCCCCCCCCCCCAAACAAGCTTTTAGTGTGATATGTTCTATCATATAAGTCCCATACAGCTGGGCTCAGATCCTGCAAACACTGACTGAGTAATGTCATGCATGTGAGTAGTCCTACTGAAGTTACTCACCTTCGTAAGTGTAGTATCTGGGCTGTGGTTTGTGAAGACATTTTCCAGACCCTGCGTACTCCCTTTACCACTTCCCTCATTTTACCCACCTGCTCCGCAGTCTGAATCAGCATCCTCCCTGGTCTCTCTACAGCTGCTTTTCCTTTTCAGATGACCAGCCCGCCTCCTAATCTTCTCTTCAGCTTTCTCTCTGGTAGCCCCTCCTTAGGGAAAACTTATGCCATAGAATATATGTAACCTGTGACAGATGTATTTAGTCTCATCCAGTGAGTCCTTCTTGGCAATCCTTGCTCTGTACTGAAAAGACGATATTATTGAAGGCAAATACATAACACAGTTGTCTGGGTCTGAAGTGATAATATTCTTTATTAATTTCACTTGCTTTTTGGTGCAGAATCATTGATGTGACAGTAAGCTAGGCTGGTCTGATTATTACACGTAGGAAGAGCAGCAATCTAGAAGAAAGTAGTAGTTATACAATACTAACAGTATTTTAATGGTGCTGTAAAAAGTACTGTTAGTGGAATGCTGCCTATTGCTTTACATTTTTGCTAGAGATGGAAAAACTAGTAGCTGAGTGAGTCATGACACCCAACGTTTCAAACTTCAGTTGTAAATGAAAGAGGAGCTTTTCCATATAATTTATTTGGCTTAATTCTTGTGCCTAATGGATGCATATATACCATAAACATTGTGAAGGAGCAACCATGGAAACACTTGTTTTCTTGCGTTGCTAAATTTACTCTGGGTTGAATATTAACACAGTGCCTGGCAGTACTTTAAAAGCAAAAATAGCTTAAGCGTGACTCACTATGAGTCATTTACTGCTAGCCCTGCTATATTGCCTAGAGCTTGACATTGAACAAGTTGGCAGCCTGCATTGCTACATTTTTTTTCTAGGAACTCTGAACACATTTCATTCTTGTGAATTCTCTTGTGCAACAATATTAAACACAGAAATGTGTTTGTTTTCCTTTCAAAGTCAAATGAATCAGAAGATGGTGAAACAAAAGAGTATTTTTCTTGGCGATTCTCGAAAAGTTGGATTCTGAGAATTATCCTTTAGCTACAAGAACAAAATGATTGCGTGTATGTTAAAGGTTAATATCACTTTGCCCAGGTTATGTGTAACATATACTTTCAACATTTTAACATCTGTTGAAGGTACTGTCCAAACTATGCTTTTTTTCCCCCCCCCCCGGAATATTTTTTTGAGACTGAGTAACTGTGTAGCTTAAGAACCTCTTATCTTTTGCTGGCAAAGGTTTTATAATGGGAAGTTTGTCAACTCTAAGAGGCTGACAAAACCAGTCAACAGTATTCCTATTGGCCTCTGTATTTCATAGGCACACCCTAAGTAGGACAGTTGGTATCTGACAGCAGGAAAGTGAATAGCTTGCTCCCTAACTGTGGGAAAGCCTACAAACGATCAGCTGATGTCAGTCAGATGGGTAGGGGTGATGATTGCTGGCTGAAAGCAAAAGAAACTTTGCTGAGGCAACGATGACACTATATCCTGAAATATACTGGAAGAGCCAAATTCTGCTCTCAGTTACACCAGATTTAGGTGCTTTAAAGGTCATTTTTCATGGAAATGGATAATAAAATGTCAAACTAATGAATAATTTTCACAAAGCAAGTTCTTAAAATCATTACTGGGTTTTGATTTTTTTTTGGTGGGAGGGAATTTCCTCATGGAAAAATCACTTCTTGTTATTGACACATAATCCTTTGCAACTTTTTAAAGTAGACACCAGAAACCATGTTAAAATAGAAATAAAGTCCTATCAGGGTACAAAAGTAAGGGCATGTCTACATTACAGATTTAATCGACCTATATTAGGCGGACTGACAGCCACCACAGTGGCTGATGTGCACACTACCCTCCTTCTGTCGGTGGTGCGTGTCGTCACCAGGTGCACTTCCACCCACTGAAGGGGGAAACGCTGAGGGCTAAGAACCAGGGCTCTCAGCTCTGCGCCGCTCCCCGCCGGGAGCCCAGCTGCCCTCTGGGCTTTCGGCTCCCTCCTGCCAGTAGGGAGTGGGGGCAGCTGCCCAGGCTTCTTGCCTCCTCATTCCCTCTGGGCAGGGGTGAAAGTAACTTAAAGGACTTACCGGTACTCTGGAGTCCTGAGAAGGGGGCGTGGGCTCAGTCAGAAGAGGCGGGGCCTTTAAATACCCGGGGCTTTTAAATCAAGATTTAAAGGCCCAGGGGCTCAGGCTGCAGCTGGAAGCCCCGGGGCCTTTAAATCACCCCCGGAGCAGAGGCAGCTGGGAGCTCAGGGGCGATTTAAAGGGCCCGTGGCTCCAGCCGCTGCTACCGCAACTGAGCTCCGGGCCCTTTAAATTGCCGATGGAGCCCTGCCGCCGCTACCCCGGGACTCTGGCAGTGAGGCTCCGGCGGCGATTTGAAGGGCCCTGGGCTCCGGCCGCAGCAGGGAGCCCCGGGCCATTTAAATCGCCACCCGAGCCCGGCTGCCGAAGCCCCGGGGTAGTGGCGGCAGGGCTCCAGCGGTGATTTAAAGGGCATGGGGCTCTGGCCGCTGCGGTGAGCCCTGGGCCCTTTAAATCGCCAGCCTGGGGAAGCCGGTCCAGTCTGGCACGGCGTACTGGCTCTTGCCGGAATGCCATACCATACCGTACTAGCTTACTTTCACCTCTGCCTCTGGGAGTGGGGGCAGCTGCCTGGGCTTCTCGACTCCCTGAGTGGGGAGCAGGGAGCGGAGCAGGCCCAGCCTGCTTGGGAGCCGGGGGCACCTGGGCTCTAGCTGCCCAGCTTTCAGCCAACAGCTGATGCAGGTAACCTAGTGTCTACACAGACACTGTGTCACCCTAACTACACTGACCATGATTTCTGTTGAAAGTATTTCCCCTTAGAAATCTCTCAGAATGAATCAGAAGACGGAGATAGAAAAGGCCTTTAAAACTTAACAGTGACATCATAACCAGTGTCTTGATAAAAATGTGTTGTTATGCAGTAGATTTACCATAAAAATACTACATTATAAATACTGGCCTCACATAACCGTGCTGGAGGGTGTCCGTAAACTTGCTTAAAACTTATCATAGAATCAGAGAAATGTAGGGCGGGACCTCGAGACTTCATCCCTCCAAACTGAGGCAGGACCAAGTATACCTAGATGACCTCTGATAGGTGTTTGTCCACGTTGTTCTTAGCAACCTCCGATAATGATGCTTCCACTACCTGCCTTGCTAACGTATTCCAGGACTTAATTATCCTTAACTTGTAGTATAACTTTACAAATGGTGGTGCAGTGGATTCAACTGAAATCCATACAAAGCCTGTTTCCAAGGCCGTGATTAGCTATAGCAGTCTACAGTATTTCCCTATCTCTAAAATAAGAAACAATTGTGCTGTCTCAGGTAGTGTGGAGTGGGCACTGCAAATGTTAATGGCAAAATGGTGACCACTGAAGTTTTGGTAGTTACTCACATTGCATGCTCTTTAGTGATCTTTTCAAAGTTAATGTATATACTGTACCCCAGTCACACCTCCAGACTCATGCAGAATACAGAAATGTGCTAATGCATATTAAGGACGAGATGTGGCTTTTAAGACACAGCTATATGTAGGAGGCAGTGCAAAGCCTTGCAGCTCTGAGAGGATCCCCAGAAGGATTGGGCCTTCCTGAGAAATGGTCTCTCCATACACATGGTACATTCAGTTGGAGCAGATTTCTTCCACACACAGTAAGGAGTGGGACAGGATCAGGGAGTCCTGCTCCCCAGGGGGAAGCAGACGTGAGCACACCAGATCACAGGATGAGCAGGGACTCTTGTGGTGTATGCCCCTTTTGCAGAGGCACAAAAAGCTGTGTGTTTACCAATCTATCCCTTGGCAGCCAAACACAAGCTACATTGTCTGGCACTAAATGTGAACCCAGTGACAAAGCTTTTCCATAAATACTTAAGGAATACATTGTTGAACATAAACCAGCACTTACAGGTACATGTATATTTTAACATTACAAAGGGAAACCTTTCCCAATCAAAACATTATAAAATTAGTCCCTTCGCTTACTTGACCAGTCTTGAATCCAGATGTGGATTTTTTTTTTTATAGTATCAACTTGTGAAGGAAAGACAAACACATAAGGCAAAGCAGGAAAGCCACATATACAGTGTTCAAAGTAGTAGTATAAATCAAACCAATATTTTGCAATGTAAGAACCAATAAAGTCAGGGTTGTGGCACATTGGTGGACTTATGGTACCTTCTTGCTGATTAAAGACTTGAACCTGCAAGCCTTTAATCACACAAGTAGTCCCTGTTCATTAGGGTTTGCTTGAAGTCAATGGCACTGCTTACATGAGCAAAGATTTACAGCATCGAGTAGCATAATTGTTAGAATGAGTGTTGATCACTTTCCCTACCGTGAGACACTGAAAGTAAGGAGAGAACATGTCCAAATTGCTGGTTCCTGGGTGGTTGTCAGTTTCTTTTTTCTGTTCAGGAGCTAAGCCACCCTGTTACCTTACCAGGTTGCCCTCCTTCTTGTATGCTGGTACACTCTAACCTGTGGAAGACCTTTTATATTTTTAGTAAGAGGCCTCTTTGTAAGGGAAGACTTGGCAGACAAATCCATCTGGGACAGGTATTTCTCAGAGACCAGAGACTGGTCATAAAAATTAGAGATGGAAAAGACCTACCATATCGTGAAGTCCTTCCCTTTTGAGAGGAAGAGATTTGGAGCTTTCATATAACTTGATCACAAGAGTATTGAAAAAAATGTGCTATTAAGTACACATTTTAAGCTACTAGATAGAAACCTTGGGTCTTTTTGGCAAATGAACTGTGAGAATGCTGCTATTTTGAAAAATGTGTGCTCTCAAGTATAGGTAGCTGATTCTCTACCTGCTGATATTGAGGAAGTTAAAAAGGAGTGAAAATAAGAGATTTCAAATGGAAGAGCTCTTTCAAGAGTGGAGATTTTCATCCTATAGTTTGGGCTTATCTACACTTAAAATAATGCTGCGTCACAGCTGCGCTGCGGTAGCGCTTCAGTGTAGACACTACCTACACTGATAGGAGGTATTCTCCCATCAGCATAGTAATCCACCTCCCCAAGAGGCAGTAGCTAGGTTAATGGAAGAATTCTTCCCTCGAACTAGCGCTGTCTACACCTGGAGTTAGGTAGGTAAAACTATGTCTTTCGGGTGTGGATTTTTTGTACCCCTGAGAGATGTAGCTCTACTGCTGTAAATTCGTAGTGTAGGCCAGGCCTTAGGCACTAATGCCATGGAGAGGTACCTAAATACAAGGCCTGGCTTTTAAAGAATTGTCATCTATGACTATTAGGTGGACACTTATTTTTAGTACCTAAATAAGGACTTAGGAGCCCAAATCTTGGTTCCCAATGTTGAAAATCTTGGCTATAGTGTTGTAATATCACTCACGGAATAACAGGATAAATCTGTAGCTCATTTCTTCGGATTCCAGGGACTGGTTTGTTCTAATTACATTTTTCAGTGTTTGAGACAATGTGCTCTTTCCTGTGCTTATATATACAGTAATTTGCTTCTGTTGCTTCTTGCTGATTTGAAGTGAAGCTTCTGTGTGAGACATGGATATAATTAACATTACATCTGATATTCAAAACCGCATCATTACTGTACTTTCAGGTGGAAAATAAGCAGCAAAAATTGACAACTCTTAAGAAACAAAAAACCCGTAAATATGTTAAGCTTCTTTGCGATCATGAACAAAGGTCAAAAATAGAAAATGTGATCTACGTAGGATGTTCAAAGGTTATTACAAAATTGCTTAAAGAGAATATTTTAAAGGAAAATTAATGATATGTCATCAGTTCAAGCATAGTTCTTTAGTGTAGAAATGTACTACAGTATGTGAATCAGTTGATTTTTATCAGCGGCTAGCAGGTAAACAAGAGATTTATTTCCCAATGGCTTTTTCATATGATGGTGACAAACTCCATTGCACAACAATGGTCACATTCCAAAGTTGCAACCAGGTTCTGAAAGGCTTAATTTCACAATTGCTTAATATGCCATATTGCAGTACAGTGACCTTTTAGTGAAGAAGGGAGAAGATTGCTTTTTAAACTTAAAATTGGATGTCACTAGTGTAATGCCTGAGTTTTAAATAACAAAATTCTTGTCTTTGGTGTGTCTGGGAACCTTTAGATGATTAAAACTTTTACTACAAGCATGTCAGGAAACTTAAAAATATTAATATTGCTTCAGGAGTGTAAGCCATAATGTTAACATATTGTCAGCTTTTAAAAAAAAATCTGGCAACCTATTCATGAGACTAGAACTCACCTTGGGAACAGTGTTAACAATGTATGTTTAAAGGCTTTTATTTGTATCAATTTATTTTGTTTGTCTTTTTTAGCTAACTCCCTTCATGAAACATGAGAAATTTATCTTATGTAGAAATAGGTTTTCTATCTTTTATTTATCTTAGTAGATACTGATCTACTGATGATATGTGTTTACAGTGGCAATACAGGAAAGTAACTTTGGTAACATCTTGGATGTAGACATTTTAAAAATAAAAACAATATTCTTTCTTAATTTTAAATTGTATATAGCATTTTTCTGTCACAATGTTAGAACAAATTTATACATTGCTCAGGTTATGTGTCGGGATTTCTAGTTTTCATTTCAAGCAGAAAGCATTTTTGCATGCCACATCAATATTATTTTTTTTAAATAATTATTTTTTAAGAAATAAATACAAATTAAAAAAGAAAATGGTAATATTCCTTTAAAGAGACATCCAAGTACTAGATACTTCCTGTCCATTATAAATCATGTCCTAGTCACACTGCCTACTATACAGTAACTTATTTCCTTATCAGGAATTTTAGTAATTTGGGAAGCACTGCATGAAGCATGCTGCTTACCTGCGTGTGTGCAAAAACAGCTAGATACTGTTCAGAACAGCCTGGTTGAAAACATTAATCTAACACTACCATATTACAGCAGTAGCAAACAATCCTGGGGAAAAAGATGAGGACCTGCAACTGAGAATATTCTGTCACTGACTCTGTAAAGATGAGTTCAAGGCACCAATAAAAAAAACGTCCCAATGGAATATCAGAAGGGAGATGTTTTTTTAGTCCCAGCAACCTAGGGCTTTAAAGATGATCGCTACTGCATTCATAACTGATCAGTTATTACATGGCTAGGACTAAGACTTATCCAACGCCTGCTGAAGCCAACAGGAGTCTTTCCACTGAATTCAGCAGGTATTCGATTGGGTCCATAGTGCTCACAGTGAGAGCTGTGTGAATAACTGATTTTTCAGTACTCTAGCAATTCTGAAAAATTGACAAAAAAATTCAGTTTGGTCAAACTGAAACTGAATATTTTCAGAATTTTGAATGAATTGAAATAATTGGAACAATTTTGTTTGTCGTTTTTAACTGTTTTTAGTAAATGTGAAAGTAATGAAGGGCTAAAGCAGGGATAGGCAACCTATGGCACGTGTGCCAAAGGCAGCACGCGAGCTGATTTTCAGTGGCACTCACATTGCCCGGGTCCTGGCCACCGGTCCAGGGGGCTCTGCATTTTAATTTAATTTTAAATGAAGCTTCTTAAACATTTTAAAAACCATATTTACTTTACATACAATAATAGTTTAGTTATATATTATAGACTTCTAGAAAGAGACCTTCTAAAAATGTTAAAATGCATGACTGGCACGCGAAACCTTAAATTAGAATGAATAAATGAAGACTCAGCACAGCACTTCTGAAAGGTTGCCGACCCCTGGGCTAAAGTAACAAAATGGTGGTGGTGCTGCCACTACTGCTTTTATACCCAGTAGCTCAATGCTTAGGGCATGCCCCTACGATTGGGGAGACCCAGGTTTAAATCTCTGTTCTGAAGCACAGATTTGAGGAGAGCACCCTAGCCACTGGGCTATAAGTTATTCTGTGGTGAGTCTCTCTCAGTCTCTGTTGTTAAAACTGGTCCACTTTGTATAAAGAACTAAATAGTCATTGAAGACTTTGGACAGGACTCGGGGTCAAAGTGTCCACAAAATGCCAAATTTACAGAGTCGTTGTGCTCCCTTGTCTTCTACATTCATTCGAGACCTGTCCCCTTTATCGTCGCCATATCCAAAAACTTAATTGCCTGCAACAATGCCACCTAAGCAGCATAATGGGAACCAAATGGTCTGACAAAATCATGAACAATGAAGTCCTATGGCCGGCGGCCATGCTAAGCCTGGAAGCCATGCTGGTGCGGAGGCAAATGACCTGGGTCGGCCACCTCCTATGTATGGATAACAATCGACTGCCTAAGAGAGTTCTGTACAGTGAATTTTAAAAAGGCAGTAGGAAGGTTGGCTGTCCCAAACTCTGCTACAAGGGTTGCATGAAGCGGCACATACAGGCTGTGGGCAGGACTTAACGACCTGGGAGGATATGGCCCATGACAGGCGAGGTTGGCACTCTGCTACGAAGGAAGCAGAATGTGCAACCGAATATTGTTGCGCCACCTCGGCAGACAGTAGGAGGGAACATAGACACCAACGTGCCCTGGCACATTTCCTGAGCCCTACACGTGGAAACTGATTTCCAGTCGGAGTCCTACTTGAATCCAAGTGACAGTCATTATTATTACTATTATACAGTATTATTATTATAAAATCATAGAAGCAGGGTCTGGAACCAGCATACCCTGCCCCCACACACTCCCCTCTGGGTGAATGCCCTAACCACCCGAAACAATTTCTTTTTTCCATTCAACTGAAACAATTTGCTAAAATCTACACTTCTCCAAATGTTTAAGTTGATCTGAATTTGTATTTTTCAATGAAAAAATGTTTTGGCCAAAATTTTGTACCCAACTCTGCTCATAGTAACACATTCCATTTGGAAGGGGGGCTGCTGCATTCTGAACCAGCTGACGTCTCCAGAGGCACCCAGAGCTGTAGTGAGGTCCCTAGCTGAGAGGAAAGCTTAGTTGCAGAGGGAGGTGGTGCTATGGGTCACCACTGCTATGCCCACACTTGAGGGAAGCATTCTGAATCCTTCTATGGTACCAGCTAGACTGTCCTCAATATAAGTGATTATCCCAAAAGAGCATGAAAACGCCAAAGCAAGAAACACAACTGTTCAAGACATTCTGGATTTTTCAGCCTGTTCATAAGCTGAATAATTCCCTTGGAGGAAACCTGGTAAATGCTAAATACAATTTCTTAGCCTCCATCAGAGCAATGGCATAGGGACACAAAAAGTATCCACATTGCATCTGATGAGATTACTGCTTTCATGCTCCATCCTTTCCTGCATTGTCATTCTCAGACCATCTGTATGCCATATTGAGCTGTGTGGATGATGCATTGAGAAGGTGTGATTGTGAGCCAGTCTGTTGACGGTTGTGGATACGAGTGTGGGAACGTTTCTCATTAAACATTAGAAGAGTGGTCCAATGACTGAGTAATACAGCCCTCACAGATGTTTGTCTGGGCCCAGAGAGTGGACCATCCAAACATGTGATGAAACATTTGGTATTTACTTCACAATGTAATGGAACCGGGGTGACCTAAATGGAAAGAATATACAGGTATTTTTAATGTAAAATATTGTTGTAATTTTAGTTGATATTCTCTATTTTGGCATGTTTTCTCTCTCCTTTTCACTATAACAAAAATATTCATGACATTTGGTTTGTCACAGGCAGTAAGATGAATTCTAGGTGTTTAATACTGTTGGGAAAATAAAAACTGGGCATCAGTGTATTTAAATGAACTCTTTGTTGTAATAACTACAAAAATCTTTGTTATAGCTAATGGAGCTTACATTTTGTTCTGGGAATTATGGTAAAAGACAGCAGTTTTGATTATACACACTTTTCCAGACAGTACCAGGAATGTAGTGTCTTAGATTTAAAGTAACGATACATATCTTTGGGGGAAAATCATTCAGGTTACACCATTTTAAAAAAACCGGCACTTACCTAACAAAAAGGAAAACTGAATTACTGTAGTTCCTTCTGCTTTGTTAATCATAGAATATCAGGGTTGGAAGGGACCTCAGGAGGTCATCTAGTCCAATCCCCTGCTCAAAGCAGGACCAATCCCCAACTAAATCATCCTAGCCAGGGCTTTGTCAAGCCTGACCTTAAAAACCTCTAAGGAAGGAGATATCACCACCTCCCTAGGTAACCCATTCCAGTGCTTCACCACCCTCCTAGTGAAAAAGTTTTTCCTAATATCCAACCTAAACCTCACCCACTGCAACTTGAGACCATTACTCCTTGTTCTGTCAAGGAGTTCTCAGACATTTATATTTAAACCAGTGGTGTTTTGAGATCCTTGCACTAGTGATTAATATTATAAATTAAACATAGGACTAGAGTTCAAATTACAAAGAATTTAAATGCATATAGGGTAGAACAAGCCCCAGCGCAGGGATCTATTATAGAAACTAGGTGCCACATAAGGCATTTAACACTGGGATTAAGTGGTGCATAGTGTCACAGTTTCAGGGTAACTGCACCTGTATTCCCTCTCTGTGGTCAACCGAGGGCACCCACTTTAGGCTCCCAGCTCTTAGCTGTCACATCTCTTGGGTGATAACCTGTGTCTGTCTCCCTCCAGACCAGGGTTTTAAGGGTTCACAGTTCCCTGGATTACATTGCAATATCCCCAGCAAGCCAGACTGCCTAAACAGGCCAGTGCCTGTGCTTTGTTTTCTCTTTGAGGGCTATAACCAGTGTATTGCCTGCAGTGATAAGTTACCACACAGCTCCTTCTAAGCAAGCACATTTATTCTTAAGAAGTACAGAGAAAACATATTCAAACAATAAAAGTTGCTGCACGCCTGCTAAAAAATTTACCAGCTGTCACCCATCAGTCTTATGGAGTCCTAGTCCTTCCAACCTTTCCACAAGGATTGGGCCCCCCTTAAACAGAAGGTCCCATCCATTTGCTGTATCAGAAAGCAAGCCCTGACTCAGTTTAAACTGAGGCTATTTATTAAAAAGTACTTTCTTTGTCTATTGATATCTGGAGACTCTAGTTTGAACCAGTACATGTGAACCTCCCCAGGAGGTGATACCTCTTGCAGGGGAGGGGTTACAGCCTGGCTGATTTGCCATAGGGTAGGTCTATACTTAAAACGTTGCACTGGTGCAGCTGTGCCTCTGTAGCTCTTCAATGAAGATGCTACTACACCAACAGAGAACTTCTCCCGTCAGCATAGTCAATCCACCTGCGCGAAAGGCGGTAGCTATGTCAATGGGAGAAGCATTGTCTTACACTTGGGGTTAGGTCAGTATAACTGCATCACTCAAGGGTGTGGATGTTTCACACCCCTGAGTGACATAGTTATAGCGATGTAAATGTATAGTGTAGACCTGACCTTAATCACCACCCACCAGAGGACTATGATAGCTTTCCTCCATGGAGTAGAACACAATTATACATAAACCATTCATATAAAACAATGGACTCTTAAAGATATGGTGTGGTTTGCAATATCTGTCACATTGCCCTCTTAGAGAGGTTACATACAGTAATACATAAACTTAATACATTATGTTCTTTCAAGGATTTTGCAGAAAATTGCCATATCTGTCACACATAGATCCTTGCGCAGGCCCTCTGCACTGAGGTAAATTTCACCCCTACTGAATAGTAGAATTATGTCAATCGCTATGTTCCACAAGCAGTTAGGCTTATTTAGACATTGTTTTACCCAACTCTACTCATAGGAACACATTCCATTTGGAAAGGGAACCGCTGCGTTCTGTACCAGCTGATGTCTCCAGCGGCACCCATAGCTGTAGTGAGGTCCCTAGCTGAGAGGAAAGCTCGGTTTCAGAGGGAAATGGTGCTATGGGTCACCACTGCTATGTCCACAACAGAGGGAAGCATTCAAAATTGTTCTATGGTGCCAGCTAGACTGTCCTCAATATAAATGATTATCCCAAAATAGCATGGAAACTTGGTACATTCTTTTTGAAGTGAACATCTTCCAACTCGGTGATTGAACATCTGAGGATAAAATCATATTTCCCTTCCAGGCCAGTTGTGACCATCAATAGTTGTACAGGATGTGTGGGCTTAGAATTGAGCTTTACTTCAAAAAGCTTTACTGGGAGCTTCCTTGCCCTGTTACTAGAAACATTGCAGTGTTGTGGGTAGAGGTTAGCGAGTAAATGCAAAATTTGCTGGTTCTTAGAATGCTTCATTGGAGGTTTGAATTTTTAAATTTAGAAAAAGTTATTTTAAACAGACATCAAAGAAAATGCATTCATGGTAGACACTCTATAAAGGAATCTTAGCCTTCAGGGTTAGATTGGATTACAGTGACACTGAATCTGCATTTTTTTGCCCCCCACCCACCTCCAAAAAAAAGAAGAAAAAGAAAAGAAAAAAGGGTTTGGTAGAAAACCTTTGCCCAGCTCTACCTGGAAAATCAATTGCAGGGATCAGTCCTGCACAGAGAAGGACTAGAAAATGGCCTAGAACAACTTTAAGAGATAGCAGGGAGTGCACTAGTGTAGATACTCATTGGTAGCCTGTCTATGCACAACCTAGCACAGGTAATGGCTGTCAGGGCATGGCTCATGCACATTAAACTTAACGGGATCAAAAAGCCATTAAAAATAAACAATGATGGGGAAAGGGATTTTATATAATACACCTCTACCCCGATATAACACTGTCCTCGGGAACCAAAAAATCTTACCGCGTTATAGGTGAAACCACGTTATATCGAACTTGTTTTGATCCGCCGGAGTGCACAGCCCCGCCGCGCCCGAGCTCTGCTTTACCGCGTTATATCCGAATTCATGTTATATCGGGTCACGTTATATTGGAGTAGAGGTGTACATATTCCCGCTAGGAAAATAGTTTTCTCTAATTTTGTTCTTGATTTACTACCATAATTACCTTTTCTAAGTGTTTATTTAATGAGTCCTTTGGAACCCTTCTCCCTTGTCCTGCACACTATAGCCAATGTATAAAGACACACTTTCAAAACAGTCTGAGGTCCAGTGACCAGCTTTTTTAATTCACTTCCCATTACACAAACTAAGCTGGGAGCATTAAATGGATCCCAGTGTAGGTATTATAACAGAAAGAGAACACTAATAATAACAAGGGGGCACAGCACACTGCTGGAAGGTCAGCTGGGCTCATGTAAGGCAGCTGGAAATTGTTATACCCCCACAGCCCATCTATCATCACCAGTCCAGCTGCAGAACTTGGCATGAAGCTGGGCTCATATAAAGTTGTACTATTATATATAGCTAGAGGGGTGGACATATATACATATATGCACATTGTAACCTGTACAGTGTATTTTAAAAGTGTTAGACTTATATTAATCAAATTAAAACCTTATAAAGAACCACAAACATAACATTTAAAAAGGAAATTTTACCATATCTGAGCTCCCATATTTCCCATTCTTAAACGTCTCTGGATGGACTCTGAATTAATAGGTAGTATATTCCAGTGGAACACATGCCTTCATGCCCTTAATCCAATGTAACACTGAAGGTTAAGATTCCTTTATACAGTGTCTACCATGATTGCTTTTTTTGACACTACAGCTCCAGTGCATTTTCTTTGATGTCTGTTTAAAATAGCTTTTTCTAAATTTAAAAATTCAAACTTCCAATGAAGCAATTTAAGAACCAGCAAATTTTGCATTTACTCGCTAACCAATAGTCCATCTAGTCTAGTATCTCATAGACTCATAGACTTTAAGGTCAGAAGGGACCAATATGGTCATCTAGTCTGACCCCCCGCATGATGCAGGCCACAAAAACTGACCCCCCCACTTTCCCTTAACTCTGCTGTTGAAGTCCTGAGATCGTGATCTAAAGACTTCAAGTCGCAGAGAATCTTCCAGCTTGCGACCCCTGCCCTATGCTGCGGAGGAAGGCGAAAAACCTCCAGGGCCACTGCCCATCTACCCTGGAGGAAAATTCCTTCCCGACCCCAAATATGGCGATCAGCAGAACCCCGAGCATACAGGCAAGAATCTCTAGCCAGACCCTCATTTTACCAGCGATGGCCGTTGTTGCCTAATTGATTAGTATCTGTCTCTGGCCGAGGCCACAACCAAATGCACCTGAGGAAGGTACAAGAACTTCAGCATGGACAATTACAGAATAACCTGCTCATAGGAGGAGTTTCTTCCTAACATCCTCATTTAGTGGGTGGCTTATGCTCTGAAGCATGGGGTTTTATTTTCTATTCACCAGTTCCTGTAAAGGAATATGTTTGTTGTGTTAACATAATTCTACCATAAGTCTTCTAGTCCTCTTTAAGTCCCTCCTTTGGCTCTTTTCATCTTCCTTCCTTCCGACAACGTTGCCATTCTCGATTGCTCATTTCTCCCACAAGTGCCTTCATGCTTTCTGCCATGGCACTTCTCAGGCATAGGCACAGCTCCAAAACAAAGTTCATAAAACTACCACCTTATTGTCCTCCAAGTCTCTCCTAAAACTGCCGTAATGCCTACAGAGCACTGCAAGCTAATAATGCCTAGGCAGGTACTGAGTTGTGCTTACTGCTCCTAATTGGCTAAGAATTATATACATCCTATTATTTATGTTACCCTGTCTTTGCCAACACCCCCAAAACCAACCCACCCCAGTCTGACTCATCTACCACAGACAAAAAGCGGATATCCACAAATTTGCAGGGCTCTACTCATTTTCTGTGCTTGTAAAACACCTATTACAATGGAGCCCCAGTCTGGTTTGCTTCAAGGTTCTACTGAAATATAACTATAATTGTAATAATACTTTTGTAGACATTTAACAAATATTTTAAATATAAAAAGCCTTATTCTTCTCCAAAACAAATCACATGAAAATATTTTGTGGTCTTAGCTGTGGGCAAAAGCTTATATCACATACATCCAACTGAGTTACTTTGGCAGTCTCCTTGTGACAAGAGCCAGTATTTTATTAATGTAATTTAATCAATGAACTGTGTTTAAACCACTGAATTTTATTCAGTCTAAACAAATGAAGACTTTCTCATGACAAATGCTTAATCCTTCAAGATTGCGTAACTGGAGGATTTAGGGATTAGTTAGCTTTGAAAATAGGTCAGGGAAAACATCTATATTTGGTTAAAAGCTAATCAGGTGAGGAAATAAGTAAAGTAGTATAAAAGCTTTTCAGAAAGGCTTTTGCAAATGAGTTTTATGTAATGGTATGAAGAATATTTTCTATTGATATAACAGAGGGTATAAATTGAGAGCAACTGCACAGAAGTCACACTTGTAAAAATGGTGCAAGTGAGAGGAGAATCAAGAGCATTGTGTGTGTGCGTATGCACATGTACACATATGTATTTGTTTCATACCTAGCCTGTGATGGGCACTTACATAAACTTTATGGTTTTATAAAAACTTCAGAATAACAATTAGGACCAATGTCCTAAAGTTAAGACTCTCCCACGCCAACTAAAACTAAACTCAAGTTTTCAATCTCCTACTCACCCCTCCTCCCTATCCCTAAAACAGCCTGTCTGTCTGTTGTCCAAGGCTATCTGTCTAGCTGCTTATAATGACATACGTTGCACACAAAATCTCAGTGCCTGAGTTCACAAATTTGTGCTCTGGCACACTACTGGGGGAAGCAAATTCCACAAATGCCCTCCATTTAATCTGTCCCAATTAAATCAGGGTCTGTTCAGCTTATCAGCTATTCTCCACTACTACGGTATCACAGAAAAAGAGAGTCTATCTCTGTGGGTAACTCATTTAAGGCTTCATAAAATTATACCTTAAACTGCACCTGGAAAAAAAAAAACCCACAACAATAACATTCAGTGCAGATCACAGATCAAAATGTGTTTCCAGCAGCAAGCAGCCCTTAACAAATGGGCATCCACATTCAGCACTAGTTGAAATTTCTGGGAGATCCACTGAGCATGTTGCAATCTATCCTCAAGGGAGCTAGGGATGGATTTCAGTGGCTAGGTCCACATCTGATAAAAAAGGGCACAACCTTGTGGTTGAGAGCAGATGATAACAAGTGCTCTTGACCAGTGCAGTTACCCCGGTATCTGAGCCTAGATTAGGAATCCAACAGGATTCACGACTGACTGAGAACATGAGTAAAGTCAGGCAGCCCCCTCAGCCTGTGTGCCAATGTTATGTATTTATTTTTCTTTCCGTCTTTTTTTATTGACAGCTTAGAGCTTGCAGAGGTAGGTGACATTTGCCCAGGAAATCCTCTTTTTTTCCATAATATGCAGCATGGGGAGTGTGTGTCTATGAAGATGATGACAGTGTGAATATGCTCAATCTTATTTATAGATTTGTATTAAAATTTAAATGGTGTTTCTATTCGTGTAGATCCAAATCCGGCAGCCCTTACTGAGGCAAAACACTTATTTGTTCTGAATGAGGACTGCAGATTTTGTCCTATAGATAGTTTTGGAAAATTGTAAAAGTTCCTGGATCCAGGGTTGCCTGAGTGCAACTAACCAGTTAATCTCTCAACTTTAACATTTACCCTTGGGATGCAGCTGGAGTTTTATCTTCTTTCTGAAGAAGAGTTTTCAATAGGTGATCATTTATACTGTAGACATATCACTTCCAGACAGCCATTCTAATATGGGAACGTGCTAACAACTTGCCTGACCTGTGCATTTTGGACTTACCTAACTTAATAATGAAACTTCATTGGCTTGGGAAAATGAGAATGAGAGATACCACACCAATTAATCATTAACTTTGGTCCAGAAATCAACACCCAAGCCTGATGATAATGATACAGAACCAAAGGTTCTGTTCTGTAGCCTCTATTGTGTAGAGCAGACTTCCTCATCACTCTTCATTTGTTTTCCAATCTCATCTTAAAAGTTGTTATTTCTCTAGCCTATGATGTTTCAGTTCTCTCCCTCTCTTGTTAGGCATATGACTGAATGCTTTAGTTTAATAAATACTATCTGTTGTCATGTCTCATTTAACTATAGAGAATATTGAAAATACGGTCAGATTCTTCACTGTGGTGAATAAGCACTGGTAGCAGCTGAGCAGGGGGGTAGGAAAAGCAAGTTATTTGTAAATCTCCAATCCTGGACTCAATTCTGCACAGCCCAGATCCTCTGAGTCTGCTCTAAACTATACCAGTTGCTGACTATCCCCAGGGCCCATTCCAGCAACCACGAATCATTGGAGTGCAATGGTGATCCTAACCCTCCCTGCTCCCACCCCTGCTTCTCATGCTGGGGTCTGGGAAGGGAATTTCCCCATACCCAGTGAGATCTTCAGCTGGATGGATCTGCTGTAGAAAAGATGCACTGCTAAAAGGAGTGGCATTGTATTACCTCATGTTAGCTAAGTTATCAATAAAAAAAAGAGCACCAGAGAGTCTTCCTGAATTGAACCTCTTGAAAAAACCTACATAATTGTTTGTTTATTTAACTCAGCTTAAGGTACAGTGTTGATAGTTAAACTTTCTTGGGTTCATAAAGCCGCCAATCTTGCTCACAATGCAGTTGATAGGTCATCTCCTACTGAGCATATCCAGACCCATGGGGCAGTTTGTAGGACATTCTGCTGAGCCCTGTGAGAGTTGTTAGGATTTATGTGAAATTACAGGATATTGCTGGAGCACGG
Source organism: Terrapene triunguis (assembly GCF_002925995.2). Lineage (NCBI taxonomy): Eukaryota > Metazoa > Chordata > Testudines > Emydidae > Terrapene > Terrapene triunguis. The sequence continues at coordinate 94,780,278 of NW_020664409.1, forward strand.
AAAGGTTTGTATAAATTTTCATTTTCCTTTCTCCACACAGCTAGCATCCAACTGATCTGTCATGGTGACAAAGTACCGTTCCTGGTTTTTAGGTTTTGCTCTGTAATAAAGCCAAACCAAATATTGAAGTTTGAGGAACTCCAATGGGGAGTTGTAGTGTTCTGTGCTCCAATCTCCATTCCTATATCTTCATTTCCAGGAGTTCATCTGTAAACCACTGTGCTCTCTAAGAACATTTCACCAGGTTAAGTCTCTGAAGGCCAAGAATTGCAAGGCCAAGAAGAGTCTGTTATAGTTATTCACCGAGCCACCACTAGCTTCATGCAGTTGCGTGGTAGGTTGGTTCATTACTAGAATGAGAGTGGCTTAGAAGAAAAAACTCAAATCTTAGAAATTGTATTGAGAGAGAGTTCATGGGACAGCACAATCTCAAATTGCCCATGTTACATGAGCGATCCTAAGCCTTTCCAAATTTAGATTCATTCAAAGACTAGATCCAACCTGTAAAACCCCCTTATCTACATTCACTCTATCTAACTGTATAAATAAAAGTTATGTGCACCATATAGCATCAGGGAGATTGTGACATTTGGAACCTGCCCTTCAAAACAATTCTTGCAAAAGCTGCTTGTTGACACTATGACCTAGATATGTATCGGACTCCACTTTCAAGGAGTACTAAACCTACCAGCTTCAATGAGTAGAGAATGCTCTATATTATATGATAATATTCCATCCTTTTAATACTGACCTTTATTTTTAATTTAACAATTCAGAACCCAGATTTTTGTTTGTTTGTTTTCAATTGCTTAGTAGCTCACTGTATTCTTGATGTGCTGCACAACACAGAAGCATATCTGTAGTACAAATAGGTGCGGGGAGGGGGGGTGGGACAAGAAAAATTGTTTTAAAAAAACGTTTTTATTCTGAGGAGAAACAAAGCAACACAGATATGTCCGTCTCAGTTTACTGATACATATTGGAAAGAACTATGATAACTTTAACTACTTGAGTTACTATACTACAGCAAAGAAGCTGTAAGCACAGCTGTTACGCAAAGCAGATACTAGCTTTTTATTGTCCTTTGTCAAATATGGGAACATAATCAGAATGACGGGTCAGTCATAACTAAATGCCATCCAAAACATATAGTCATGTTACAGTAAACTTTTTATATTTGTTGCGTCACAAAGATTTATTGAAGAGATAAAAATGGTTATGGAAAACACTGTGCAGTATCTATGGCAACAGTTATTTGATCTCACAATAATTAGCTAAGCATTTGGTTGCACAATACTTTCACAATACCTCCATGGTTAGTTCATTAAACAAAATTAGCTTTTGTTTGAAATTTCATCATTCGTTGTTCTTAGCTTGGTTTTAAGTTCAAAAGGATTGGAAAATGTTTTTTCAAAGTGCTGTTATACATGGAATATAACATACATTGTTAATGAATTTGTTAAATGTATTAGTCAGCAATGCTGAATACATTGAGTAGTTTTGAAAAATGTATTTGTTTTAACTCTAAATTACTTCTCAGTGTGTATATATGCCTGTACAGAAAATACTGTATGAGTGTGTATGTGTATAACGGGGTGGGCAAACTATTTGGCCGGAGGGCCACATTGGGGTTGCAAAACTGGATGGAGGGCCGGGTAGGGAAGGCTGTGCCTCCCCAAACAGCCTGGCCCCTGCCCCCTATCTGCCCCCTCCCACTTCCCGCCCCCTGACTGCCCCCCTCAGTACCCCCAACCCATCCAACCCCCCCTGCTCCTTGTCCCCTAACTGCCCCCTCCCGGGACCCCCACTCCTAACCACCCCCTGGGATCCCACCCCCTATCCAACCCCCCTGCTCCCAGTCCCCTCACTGCCCCGACCCCATCCACATCCCCGCCCCCTGACAGGCCCCCTGGGACCCCACTCCTATCCAACCCCCCATCCCCTGACCCCCCCCCCAGAACCTCTGCCCCATCCAACTGCCCCCTGCTCCCTGTCCGCTGACTGCCCCCCGGGACCCCCCGCCCCTTATACAACCCCCCAGCACCAGCCCACTTACCACGCTGAGCAGAGCATGCAGAGCAGCATGTCTGGCTGCTGCGCCGGCCGAAGCCAGACACGCTGCCGCTCTGCTCGGCAGGAGCGCGCAGTTCCGCCACCCAGAGTGCTGCCCGTGTGGCGGCGTGGCCCTGCGGGGGAGGGGGGGCAGTGGGGGAGGGGCCGGGGGCGAGCCTCCCCGGCCGGGAGCTCAAGGGCCGGGCAGGACAGTCCTGCGGGCCGGATATGGCCCACGGGCCGTAGTTTGCCCACGTCTTGTGTATAATATATATGCACACACCAAAACTACATTAAAAGAACATTATTAAGGTTGCAAAGTCAAGCTCTCACAAGTTAGGAAATGCCATTATTACGGTTGCTTTGTAAACTTAATTTGTCCCCTTGTGTGTATGTATTAAGATACAATCTTTATTTACATGATCACATACTATTTTTTCCACAAAACTCCTGCTTCATTCAGTGCATAGAATATACAGTGCTCATTTAATAAGAAGCTATTTAATATTTTGCTTTATCTTCATTGTTTAATGTGTGGCCACGGGCCTCATTTACCGCACACCATTTAAACCTTTTTCTTAAGAGAGTATTATTAATTTCCTCCTGGCCTTTTTTATGGCACTTATCACGATAGTATCCAAGTGCTTCATAAACATGAATTAATTTGTTTTCATAACACCCCTGTGAGATGAGTAGATTTTATCCCCATTTTATAGATGGCAAACTGAGGCACAGATAAGGTCAGATATATCCATGAATTTTAGGTGCTGGATTTGAGACACCTAGGACCTGATTATTTAGAGTCCTTAGCATTATATAACACTTTCTATGTTCAAAGCACAGCTCCCATTAACGTCAGTTGCACCTATGAGTGCTCAGCACTTCTGCAAATCAGACCCCAGGGTCAAGTCAAGCACCCAGAAAATGAACACACCATTAGTGATCACCTGTGAAAAGTGTGGTTTAAGTTTTGTTCATTTGCCTAGCATCACTTAGGAATTCTGTGGCAGAGGCAGAGAGAGAATCCAGTTCCCCTGTTAGCATTCAACTGCTTTAACCATGAGAGCATCCTTTCTCATTTTGCAATCCCCTGTCCTATTTACTACCTACCTTTCAAATGCATGGATCCTACAGGCAACAGTCTCATTTACTACACAGCCCTGATTCATCCTCAGAGCCCGGTCGTCCTGTGTGTATGTGTGTGTAATTTCCTGTTTTAAAAAAAGCAAACTGAAGACACAGAGCTTCCATCATGAGACATCCTACTGACACCTACATGGTTCATCATCAGGGTTGGAACCTTGAGATCCACTACACAGACCTCTGCCACTTGAGCTAACAGAGTACCTGATAGCAGTAGTAGGTTGTCATCCTCTATGTGGACTGGCACTAAAGGGGGATAGGATACTTTGCCAGTGGGTTTCACAGATATTTGCTGACAGCAGAGGAATGACAAGACTTGGGAATCTTGGCTTTCATTCAGGTTCTGGAGGGATGTCTTCTAGTGAACACAGACTCTTCTGCCCATTTCCCCTCAAGCATGATCTTGTTTTCCCCTTCTCCTCCATCCAACCTGTCCTTGTCCCAATCCTGTCCCTTCCCCATACCTGACTCCTCATGCCAGTCCCATTCTCCTCACCTAACCAATCCCAGTCTCCACACCTCAGGCTTCTCATCCCATTTCCAGTCTTCTTGCCCAACACGTCCTAGGCTCATCCCTCCGGACTCCCTGCCTCAGTCTCTTACTGACTCCCCGTTGCCATTCCCAGCCCCCTACCCAATCCCCCAGCTCTTTGCTGAGCCATTCCCAGACCCACCCCCAGTTCTTTGTCCCAATCTCTTTGCCCAGCCAGTCTCAGTTCTCCCCCAGCATTTGGGCTCTCCTCATCACATCTCTCCCCCCTCACCTCCTTCCCCGCCACCCTATGGGGTCTCAGTCTCCTTACCCAGCCAGTCCCAGTCTCCCCCAAACTGCTGGCTTCCATTACCCTCCTCTCCTATTTCCCTTTCCACTCCCAGTCTCCATTGCCCAGCCAGTCTCAGTCTACCCTGCCCCTCCTGTAACTCCAGGTCCCAATTTCCTCCACCATCACAATCACCACCACCAGCAGCCTCTAATCCCAGTTTCCTCCCCCAAGCTCCTTGTCCCAATCTACTTCCCCCCACAGGTTCAACTCCTTCCCCCCCCTGCATTCTTATCAGGCAGCTTCCTCCTCCATTCTGCCTGTGCCCAGCAGGAGATCAGTGAGAGCAGTCTTTCTGCTCTCAGTTCAGGCACTCAGCACAACATGCAGCAGCACAGAAGCTGCAATTGCAGGGAAAATCCTGCTCAGTCCTGGCCAGAGCATGCCCAATGCAGACAGAATCTTTGGGGAATTTAGGTGCTAAAGAGCACGTGCAAACTGCAGTTTTTCAGAGGCTTATAACTTGGCCAAATTGTGGTATATTTTCACAGAGACGGCAAAAAACACATCCCCGACACAAAGGCCAAATCAAGTCCCTGCTTCAAAGCATCGGAGTGCTGGAGTTGTTCAAAGAAAAGGTCATCAGAATTTAATATATAAATAAGGCTAGCAATATATTTTTTGCTAGCCTTTTCTCAAAAACCGTTGAACTGTTTTGACTACATTTTTTTCAAAGTATTCAGCCTCAGGCAGACACCCGGGATGGAAAATTTCAGGCCAAACAGTTACAGTTTGGCTAAGTTACAAGCAGCTGAAAACAGGATCTTATAAGGGGAAGTGTCAAGGAACCTTAATAACAGGTGGTGCTACCTGCCTAACCTATAGTAGAGTATATGCACTGGTTTTATATGCAGTAAATATAAACTTTTTATTAAGCACAAAACATTGGTCTAAATTAATTGAGCAGAACATAACATAGCTATACATTTTCAGTAGCTCCCAGTCTGGATATGTTAGGTAGATTTAGTTTTCCTGAAGCACCGTTCTTAAATTTTCATGATTAAGAACTCTGGGAATAGAATAATGGGTGAGTTATATATATAGTGCTTTTCATAATTCTAGGTACTAAAGTGCTTCACAATATTTAAGTTTTTTCACTATCTTAATCTACTCTTAGGTATTTACCTGGCCCACGTTACTGTAGTGTCTGAGCACTTCATAATCTTTAATGTATTTCTCCTCACAATGCTCCTGTGTATCTCCATTTTGCAGATGAAGTACAGACTAAATGACTTGCACATCACACAGGAATTCTGTGGTGGAGTAAGGAATTCTTTTCTCTCAATTTCCAGGTTAGCGCCCTAATCACTAGATCATCCTTCTCTAAACTACTGTCTGATTGCAACTGCTGAGTAGATAGGAGCGGCTGGTTGAACCTCAGCAGAGGTAATGCAGGTGGGACAGGAGAAATACAAGAGGATTTCCCTTGCTCACTGGTGGTGACCTTATTTGTTGATAGGATATGCCCAAAGTGACTGACAAGTTTGCTTTTAAGGGTTCTGTTTTGATTACAAGTTGAACACAGAATCAGGTTTTAACAGTGATGACTGGCATTTTATCCCCAAATATTCAGAAATCAGAGCCTTTTCTTCCAGACCCTTATAATACAGTGCTCCATGGCTTGTGACCTCAAAGGCTGACTTGTCCTGTGTTGAGTTTGTGCTGGGAGTGAGAGGTGACAAAATGAACAGAGTTTGGCAGAAAATTTGTTTGCCACTTGCCTAACTAATGCCATATTAGATTGAAATGTAAGCATGATTTTAAGGAGGAATTTGATGGGGAGTTTGGCCCATACAATGGGGCAGCATGACAGAAAGCATGAAGGTGCTTTGGGGCTGATAAAGGGGGAGACTAAATATGAAGTGTGTTAAAAGTGAAGGGGAGAGTATTAGTGGGAATTGAGGGCACTCGGAACCTCTTGAGAGGCGCTCAGCTCGTTGCAGGATTGGGGCCTAGGAACCCAGTCCTTCTACCATGCGTTTTTCTATGAGTAACTTGCTATGCATGCTCTGTCCACTATCTAAACTCACTCACATACGTAAGTGTTTGTCATATTGGGGCTTACATTGGAAACCCTCGAAGGCAGCCATGTTGTCTTTTTCTATATTATTTGCAGAGCAGTGTGTGTGTGCACCACTATAAATCAAAACAACTGAAAAAAACTGTATTCTGCAAAATGTAGGTTCCCATAATAAATTTTACTAAACAATAGCTGAATATTTTTCAGAGCATAACAAAGTTTTTTATGTAAAAAAATTATTATTATATTTATGGTAAATTGTTTGAAATTTTATTGTTTGTGTCAGGGGTGGGAATTAAAGAAAAGTGGCGTACGGCAGTACATCTTGTATCTCCATCTGTGCTAACTATCTAGGGCTCAGATAAGTCTGAACTCACTATGTGCACAGATTCACATTGAGTAAAGTATTTACCACCAAAATAGCTCTAGACAGAGTGGAATGCACTTTCAGATTAGCTATTTTTAAAAAATGCATTTGCACACAACAGCACTGGCCAAATCCTTGGAGGAAAGCTGTATATATGGCATTAACTTGAGTGACGTAACTACATATATTCGAGTTGAGAGCATTCATGACTTTCAGGGGGTACTCAGATTTGAGTCCAACTCTGATCAGTGGTACAACAATTCTGGCACAGAAACATCAGACAGAAGATGAAATGCTAGATTTCCTTGAGAAAGGAGGAAGAGAGGGAGTAATGCTTAGTGCTCCAGGAGTGGGAGGTCTGTCTTCCCATAAATTAGAATTGAATCTGATCTGCTGAGACTAAATCAGTGTGGAGACTCTAACTTGCATCAGGAGCTGATTTCACAAGAAGCAATAATGGGTTTACGTGCACATCAAAGAGCTATCTCTATCCCTACTCTTGATACGTACTATTTTAGCTTCTTAGCAAGGTCAGAAGAACATATCTGTGCCAGGACACATTGCAATTTGAATTTTTAGTTGCCTTTGTGTTCTGGAAGTTGAGGTAATTAATGTATGAAGAGGGGCCAATGATTTATAGTTCAGAGGTCTTAAGCAGAATGCAGCATTTTCTTGCAGAAAGGGACAAAATTTCAGAATTGTGTGTATGAAGGTTTTTTCGGTTCCTCTTTCTTTTTAAAATTATATTTCAAAAGTATTGAAATGAAGTACATGACACTTTCCTTTTGATTGACGACCTCTTTAGTTTCATCTTGGGAGAGTCAGAGTGGTTGGCAAAATGGCGAAACAAGAAAGACAGAAAAGAGAGCAATTTTTTTATCCACAATGGTGAATTTTTCAAATAAGCCAAGAGTTTGAGGATGCTGGAGGATTTTATTGGCATTTTGTTGAATTTTAGGGGTGTAGGTGCTTTTTTTCATCTTGCCCTTCTAAGAAGAAATTTAGACTAAAATTCAACAAAATGTATACATGATCCTCCAGTGACTGGATGCATAGAAGCCTATAAACAGACATCTTATTATACAAATTACTGGGCTGAGAAATATTTTCACATGTTGCTCATTGCAGAAGTATTTAACCGTGATTTTAAAGTTGTAGGGCAAGGGCAGTATATCTGAAAGCTATAGTAGGTGTTGTGCAGTTCATACACCTGTAGTACAAGGGAAATGGCATCAGTATCTCTTGTAGAGAAGAGACATTGGGCCTTACTGTCCTTTCACTTACACCAATGTAAATCAGGAACAGACTTATGGAGAAAGTGAAATTGGTATCAAGCCAAATAAGTCAGTGTCATGGGATTGAAGATTTCTTACTTGTCCTTTTCACTGAAAACTTAGGAGAAATATGATTGAATCTACTCTTTGCAAATAGTAAAATAAGGAAAAGAAATCCTTAGCCAGATAGTCATTTTATATCTATGGCTCCATTTGTGCACATAGTACTTTACGGACTAGTTAAATATGACAGGTCCCTGTTCCAAGCAGCTTACAGTTTTAATACTTGTTGGAATGTGGTGTGCTAGAGAACATTCACATTGCTTGTTAATGCTGGAATATTCTCTTTGGTGCATTTATATAGGATAGTTATGGCTTCAATATCCACACATCTTTAGACTGATGTATTAAGCTGTGCATAAGTCTGTTATGTGAAGCAATAAAACATAATTTAATTTTCTATCAAATGGATTTTTTTTTACAGCTTTTTCGTTGATTCTGAGCTCTGCAGGCAGGGATTATGTGAAAATCTGTGGAAAGCACCTTGCACATAGTCGGTGCTACCAGAATACAAATAAATGAGGATGATAACAACTAGTAAAACTACTCACTCCTTTCTAGTTGCACCAAACAGGTGGAAAATATTTCAGCTCATAAACGTTCCAATGGGAAATGTTATCTTTCTGTAACCAAAATAACCCCGGGTTTGAAGTCCAGCAGTTGACAGGATAATAGAATGTTCAACACATCAAGTTGTCAGCGTTCTCCACACTTATTTTAAATCCTTTAAGTCTCATATTTATTAACTAAACAAAACTAAATAGATTATTGATATAAGTAGCAAAGCTGAATGTCTGTCTGTTGAGTAATAGAGGAAGTATTTTTATTGCACTGTAAAACCTGGAGTTTGGTAGGTGAATCAAGGTTATGAACTTACTGTGCCACTCTCTCTGGGTTGTTGATACTCTTATATAATATATTTTAGACTATCAAGCCTATTTTTTGCTATACAAAGTCTGTGGGTGTCCAGGGCTAAGCGGCTGTTGGGCGGGTACACTCTATTCTAAGGAAGTAGCGTACCCTTACAGTGCTGTTAACGTTGATTTCAGCATTGCTTTACTGTTGCTTTCCAGGGTTGGAGTCCCAGGTTCTATTAATCCCGATTGCCATATGAAAATGGCATACAATGAGGATGCCAAGTGCATCCGTGAAGTAATATCCTGATGGTGGATTCTTCCCTTGCTAAAAGCATGTTTCTTGAGCAAAAAACTGTAAAATATTTGGATGGCCTGAAGCATGTTTCTCACTAACAGCTGTCAAATGAGGAGCTCTGCAAAACTAAAGGGCTGGAAAAGTGGAAGCAATGATATGGGGAATCTCCCCACCTAGAATAGGGGAGCTCCTTCATGTGTAGGTAGGTCATTCCTCCAGGGAGCTACTGTAGTCTTACATGTCCTGAATAGAGAAGATTACTGGCGATCTGAAGATTGCTTTGTCATGCTCAACTGTTGTCACAGGTTTCCAGGGCCACCAGCATACTTGATACTAGGATTCCTGACAGTTAAACACCTACAGTGAAATCCTGGCCCCATTTAAGTCAATGGAGTTTTGCCATTGACTTTGGTGGAGCCAGGATTTCAACCATTGTCTCTAACCTTCCCTTTTTGGGGCAGGAGATGGGGAACATTTTGGTTTTTCAGTTCCTTGTGCGCTTGGACAGCAATGCCATTCTGGAAAGGTTACAGCCCAAATCCTGACTTTCCTTTTGTTTTGATCCCACATGTATTAGGGTCACACATTAATTTATTTTACTTTTAGATCTAGGTCTGCTAGCCACTGTGGATATGCTGCACATCTATAAAAAGTATTTGACCGTAAGTTTATTGCTTTGGCGAATAAGGGTCACTGCTGCTGTGTTAAGAATTGCTGCTTAGTGGTAGCAGTCATTCCTGAGAAATGGCTCATTTGGTGATGACGGACTGTTTGTGTCATCAGCAAAGGTTTTGAAATGCAGCAACCCTTGAGGCTATATTCTGTCTCCCATGTTGCTCAATATGATGCCTCTTGGAGACATCGCTTCTGAACATGGAACAGAGCCTCATCAGTAGGCTGGTGATATACATCAGTGTCTCTGTGCTCAGGAGAACCTGCAAGTTCAGCATCTACCATGAAGAAATGCTGGGATGCTATTGCCCGCTGGCTGTGTTGGAGCTTCCTTCTTCTTGATCCTAGGGAAATTGAGGTGTTACTGCTGGAGTAAAGGTTCTTGACATAGGAGGTTTGCTCCATATTTATCTCCCTGTTTATTAAGAGGATTTGTCCATAGGTAATGAAGCTATGTTAAGAGTTTTATCATCTCTTTCAACCATGCCCTTCTCACAGAAAACCCCATGTGTTGGATGTGTTATGAAATATTTTTTCTAGTTGCTCAGTTTGTATACCTATCCTCTTATTTATCCTGCGATCACATCACAGTAACAGAATATGCCTCATAACCACAAGGCTTGATTATTGTAATTTCCTCTTATCAGTGCTCACAGGAGGATTTTTCCATTGCTTGCAGTATGTTCAGAATCCAGCAACACAGCTGTTCACTGGTTTGAGCACACCTATGAGCATATTACTCCGACTCTTTACAGTAGGCGTGTATGAAGATTGACTGTAAGATTACACTGCTGATTTCTAAAAGGCTGTAATGAAGTTGACATTGTCTGTATTTTTATCTCTCTTTGGCTTTTGTACTGATGCTTATGATCAGTGTCTGAACACCTAAATATCTGAGACCATTTTTAGCTTTATCCTAGAGGTATGCATTCATGCACCACCTGCTAATTAGCGTTCCTACTGTGATGGGTTGCCCCCCTTTCGGGGTGCCACCTGGTGTATTGGGGTACCACTGTGTCCGCCTGACAAAACATTCCTAATTACATGACAGTGGTGATTATTGAGGTGTCAGGGTGTCACACCTACTATGACATCTTAAATTGTCAAATGTTCACAATTTTACTATTTTGGGACAATTAGCATGAAATACATTAAACTAACAATTTTATAAGGGAAACAAGAGATGCAAGTTAGAATGCTAAAAATCCACGATGAAAATGGGGGTTGCAGTACCGCAAACTGTCGCTCTTAATTTGCTGCTGTTGAAGATAGATTACATCCTAATTACTTTATAGCCTTGAAGCCTTAAAATTCCAACCATCCTGCTGGATATTTGACAGCATGCAGAGTAAATTCCATTGTATGTTGTTGAGCTTCCAAATAATACATATATATATTAGGGTTGTCGATTAATCGCAGTTAACTCACGCAATTAATTCAAAAAAATTAATCGGATTAAAAAAATTAATCACGATTAATCGCAGTTTTCATTGTATGGTTAAACAATAGAATACCAATTGAAATTTATTAAATATTTTTGGATGTTCTTCTACATTTTCAAATATATTGATTTCAATTACAACACAGTTTACAAAGTGTCCAGTGCTCACTTTATATTATTTTTATTACAAATATTTGCACTGTAAAAATGATAAACAAAAGAAGCAGAATTTTTCCATTCACCTCATACAAGTACCGTAGTGCAATCTCTTTATCGTGAAAGTGCAACTTACAAATGTAGATTTTTTTTATTACATAACCGCACTCAAAAACAAAACAGTGTAAAAGTTTAGAGCCTACATGCCCACTCAATCCTACTTCTTGTTCAGCCAATTGCTAAGACAAACAAGTTTGCTTACCTTTACGGGAGATAATGCTGCCCTGTTCTTATTTACAATGTCACCAGAAAGTGACTCTCGTTAAAAAAAAAAAAGGGTTAAATTAAATTTGTGACTGATCTCCTTGGAAGAGAATTGTATATTTCCTGCTGTTTTACCCACATTCTGTTATATATTTCATGTTCTAGCAGTCTCGGATGCTGCCCCAGCACATGTTGTTCGTTTTAAGAACACTTTCACTGCAGATTTGACAAAACACAAAGAAGGTACCAATGTGAGATTTCTAAAGATAGCTATAGCACTTGACCCAAGGTTTACGAATCTGAAGTGCCTTCCAAAATCTGAAAGTGACGAGGTGTGGAGCATGCTTTCAGAAGTCTTAAAAGAGCAACACTCCGATGCAGAAACTACAGAACCCGAATCACTCGGCTTCACTTCTCTGTGAGATTCTAGGAAGTAAGAGCAGAATAAATTCACACATCTCAGTCAGTGATGAAGTGTGGAACAGATACTAAAAATAAAGGAAACGTGACTCATAAGTTAATTCTGCATTGTGCTGAAGCTACCGTATGGAAGTGTAGACCCAACTGGATTAGATCAATAGCTTCCAAATAATGTTCATGTATACAATTTTATTTTTCTGTTCAATTATCAGTAAATATTTACTATAAATAGCCAGCACAGCAAGCTGTTGGAAAGACTTAGTGTAATTCTGACTGCATGCCTGCTGGAAAGGGGAGTTTCAATGGGAGCAGCAGGGAGTATAATAAATCAAATGTGTCTGGAATTTAATGACAGTAATATTCTGGCAGAAAATCTTTGATTCTGTTTCAAATGGAAAAATGCTGCTTATTTCTGTTAATCTTTGAGAGGGATGCCATGCTAATATTCCCTTGTTGGTCAGCTTTTTATTTTTCCCGTATCAGCAATACCACCAAGTTTAAAACTACTCCGGGGTCATATTAACTCATGATAATTAGTCTGTCATAGAAACAGTGAATCAATGAGACAATATGCAGAGGTTGTTTAGGGAGAAAGTCCAGATATTGGGGCTGGTATGTCTTCCCTAGGTCATTTTTCTATGCCTAATTTCCCCTAAAACCAGTGCTTATCTGTTTATGGTACTTATATGTCCCCCATCACCATCCTAACTGAGCCCCTCACAATCTTTAGTGTATTTATCCTCGTAAGATGCCTGTGAAGTAGGGCAGTGCTATTATTCCTATTTTACACATGGTTAACTGAGGCACAAAGAGACTAAGCAACTTGCGTAGGGTCTCTCAGGAAATCTGTGGCAAAACAGGGAATTAAACCTACATCTCCAGAGTCCTAGGCTAGCACCCTAATCACTGAACCATCCTTCTTCTTTACGTACCTTATCCTTTTCCCCCTGGGCAGTCTATGACCTGATGGCCCTGGAGACAGGCAAACATATCTAGGCCCAGATTCTGCCATCCTCACTCATGCTGAGTAGCACATTAGTCCATGGGTAACCCCTTTAAAATCAATCTTTCTCCTCAAATAAGGCTGAATATGGCCTTCAATGAATAGAGATTTCATCCTTTCTTCATTTGGATTCCTAAAAATTAGATTGTTGGCACCTTGTCAGACATTTCAGAGTGGAGCCTTTAAAATGTTTCTCTTCAGGAAGTGAATATCTTAGATGCTGTTGAATATTACAAATAAGAGGGTGTTTTCAATAGACATACTGAGTAAATATGGAATTAATTTATTTTCTTGTCACATACCACAAAATCTGATATTACAAAGATCCAGTCAGAAAAAGTGTTTACCATCTTTATTAATGATCTGGTGGGAATTGGAAAGATAAACAGAACATAAGAAATTATTTAGGATAAGCAAGACTAGAGAAGACAAGGAACAGCACTAAGCAGCTGGGTAGCATTGTGGCAGACTAAATTCAATATACAGTAGTTAAGTGCGGGGTGATGCATATTGGAAGGATCAATTTGATATACATGTTACTGGGTTCAAAGTTAACTACTTGAGGGGGTAAGATTGAAGGGGTGTCAGCATGCACAGTGCTCGCAGAACTGAAATGAAAGCATATAGAGAGGCTTGCTGATTTATTTTCAGCCAGCATAATATAAACTTCAAAACAAGGTCTTCATTTTATGGCTGTTTAGTCAAATAGAGTCTACAATCCAAAGGATTAAATCAAACTACACTCACATTCCTGAAAAATCCCTCTTAGTGAGTGGAGAACTGATTTTTCCAGAAGCTGTCTGTAGTCCCATACAGGCTGTCTTATATAAGGCTCTGCTAACTGGATACAATTTTTTTTCCCCTTGGGCACCTGAGAGGCTTTCCTGAGGTTTAAGGTTCCCCCTGCTAGCTAAATGTTGCCTCACTTTGCTAGCGAAACTGAGCGGGGATAACCAAGATGAGATCCCCTTTATGGATCCCAGCACACAGGGCTGGCTCCAGCATTTCTGCTGCCCCAAGCAAAAAAAAAAAAAAAAAAGCCGCGATCGGCGGCGGCAGTTCAGCGGCAGGTCCTTCGCTCCTAGAGGGAATGAGGGACCTGCCGCCCCCGAATTGCCGCAGGTGCTGCCCCTCTCCCTTGGCCGCCCCAAGCACCTGCTTGTTAAGCTGGTGCCTGGAGCCGGCCCTGCCAGCACAGCCTTGGAAGAAAAAATAAACAAGATGTTAGACTGTATTGAGAAATGAATAAAGCAAGAATAATAAACAAATGGTACATCCTTATTGCGTCCTCATCTTCAGAAGAATATAGCCATAATGGAGAGGGTCCAGGGAAGGGCAACAAAAATTATTAGAGACATATGAGGAGAAATTAAGATTAGGGCCATATAGTTTAGGAAGAAGATGACAAGAGAGAGCTGTGAAATAATGAACTGTGTAGAGAATGTAAATTGGGCACTCCTGCTTGTTCTTACTCATAATAATTCTAGGACAATTGAGTTAAAGAACATCACAATTAAAATTGATGCAAATAAATACCCCTTTTTCCCTTCAAAAATTTGTTACCAGATGATTTTGAGGCCAAAAGTAAACTTGAGAAATGTACTTTAAATTCCTCCTACTCAAGTAAAAAATGATAGATGACAGAAACCTGTGCAATTAAGTGGGGAAACAGAAAAAATGTTTAAAAAATTGAAACAAGTCCTTTAAAAAAAAAAAAAACAGAGCCTGAAGGGGAAGAAGTTTGTGAGCCAGATTTTCAAAAGTGACTAGTGGTTTTGGATGTCTCATTTTTGCATGTCCAACTTGAAACACCTTACGTGCCCTGATTCTCAGAGCATGAATGCTCAGCATTGCATCTGAAGATCAGGCCCCCTTAAAGAGTTTCAGGTTTGGCACCCAAGAATGGAGGCACTAGTGATGTTGGGTCATTTGTGCAAATCTTGACCTGTGAGAGTTATATAAAAAAATTAAAAATCAGAAATTAGTCAAAAAAGTGTTTGGAGGAGCTGCACGTAATATACAAGGCATATTGCAGCAAACATCAGAACTATTGATAATGATTTTTAAAATATGAGTAGGAGATAAAGGACGAGAGAGCGAAGTGTTTTAGAGCAGATAGGTGCTTTGTGTTTTGGGGGGAGGCCGGAGATGAGAACAGGGTAATGATTACCTCCAATTCAGTGATGGCTTTTCCATGGGTGACAGAAAGTAAGCTAGATAGTGTACAGTTAAGACTTGGTTATGAAAGGGTTAGATGCGCTTAAAGTACACAGAGTAATTGGTTGAAATGACATGCTGAGTCACAAGTTTTAAAGGAAATTAGCATGGAAATAAGTGAACCTTTAACTGACATTTTTAAAACTTCACTAACATTATGGGAGACTTTGGGGGATTGAAAGTGGGAAATGCTAACATTTAATATGTTGTTTTTTAAAGGCTTATGAGTGAAGCTTTTTAAACTATACACTCAAGAAAATTATCCAGCATCCTAAGTTTTATTTTCAAATTTGGAAACAATATAAAAGCTTTGGGATTTAGAAATAATCCTAGTCATGCTGTCAGTATTGTATACTTCAGTACTCTGGCTAATATCTGTATTCTTAAAACCCCAAAACCTATAGTTTTCTGACAAACCCTTAATATTGTTTTCAGTATTTTTTGCTGCATGATTATGTTGCTGTTCTTACTATGTCTTTTGTCAAGTTCCTTTTCCCTCCAGATATGCAGTTACAATTGCAGTATTCTTATTTACATATGTGTTCTGGTAGTACCTGGAGACTTCAACCCAGACTGGAGTCCCATCATGCTGGGCTATGCACATGCTCGTAGTAAGAGACAGTCCCTGACCCCAGATGCTTACAGTCTAAATAAAGAAGTTAAAGGGTGTTATCCCAATTTTACAGATAGGGAACTGAGGCACAGAGAGCTTAAGTGACTTCCCAAAGGTCACATGAAGTCTGTGGCAGAGACCAGATCTCCCAATCCAGAGCCTTAACCATAACACAACAGTTTGCTTTAGTGTTTCTCCTGGTGAAATGGGTGACACTGTGTACTTCTCCTCTTCCCATCCTTCTTTTGGTTGTTTGAAGGTTGGAAAAGAAAAAGAATGGGAAAAAATGAATAACCTGTTATTCATTTGCCTGAAGGAATCAACTTTGACTTGATATTACATACTTCATTAAAATGGGCCTTGATTCATAAAGTGAGTGTAGTTACATTTGTGCTTAAAGTTCACATATGCTTAAGTATCTGCCTGAATCAGGACCATACAGATTAAGTGTTAGTTTGATGCAATGTTTTGGATTTAGTAAAAAAAAATGGTGACTGGAAGATCCAGATCTAGAGCTTATCAAGCAAAAAGCAGATTGTATGTTCTATAGGTAAATACACTCAACCGTGAATATAATTTCTCAGTTTGTTTATTTATTAGATTCACAAGATTTGATGAAAATAGAGAAGCCAAGTGCTATTATGTTCCATTTACTCATTTTCAACAGTTTCATTAAACTCACAGCACAGTCTCATTTCACAAATACTTGCAAGTGGAGTTTCACGTCCTTTCTGTGTTTTCAGTACGCACTCGAAATGGTTTGTGGCTAAGTGACTTTTAAGTGGGGATCTAGAAAATCTTGTCAGCATTCTGGGACAATACTCGTATTTTTAGCTACTTAAAGTAAATTGGTTTTCTTCAGAATCAATGTGATGTTTTTTTTCCCCCAGTGTGATCACACACACACACACACACACCGTTCGGCAGTGGTGGGCAACCTGCGGCCCGCGCCGCCTCCCGCAGCTCCCATTGACCGGGAACGGCGAACTGCAGCCACTGGGAGCTGCAGGTGGCCATGCAAATGTAAACAAACTGGCTGGCGGCCGGCCAGCAGATTACCCTGACGGGCCGCAGGTTGCCCACCACTGCCGTACGGGCTCTTTGTTACTAAGCTAAAATATCCTAGTAGTCCCCATAACGCTTTTGTCACTTTGGCCATACAGGAGCTTTTAGCAGCACAGATACATTTTTGAATAGAAAAGATTAACTCAGGCACTTGCTACAGACTTTTAAGGGAAATATCTAGAAAGTCTTCAATGACTTTACTACCAGCCATGTTCTTTTGTATACAATTAGCATAACCTTACTCCATCTGTAATCCCATTGACATCAGTGAGACTACTGGGACAGCACGGTAGTCTTCAACAGGCATAATGGTGGTAGAATCTGCTCCTTAATTTGCTGGTTGATGTGCTCTGTCTGTTTTGATTTTTTCATATTATTAGTTTTGATATATCTTTTTGCTTTCTATTGATTGTATGTGTCAACTCCATTAAGTATATTTCATATATATTTTGGAATTTCTGCTTATGTTTTGAAAATAATCTGCAATACATTATGTTTTTTGGGGGAAAAGGGAAAAATAAAAGTAGTCCACCCCCATTTAGTGCATAGGTTGGATGGTGTGCTAAGGCAATAAATCAGGGTGTATAATGAAGGAGGCTGTTGTAGGGTCCCTACCTGATTTGTTGCAGAAATTGGAAGGTGTGTGGTGACTGAGACAGGGGATTCAAGGTTAAGGCATTGAATGCCATCCTGGAGAACTGGATTCTCTCCCCCACCTCTGCTTCAGATCTCCTGTGTGATACTGAAACTAAACTTTTCACGGGTGGCCAGTGAGTGTTCTCCTCATTTGCTGGTTGCCCAATTTGAGACAGTCAGGGCCAGATTTGCACAAGTGCTAAGTCAGGGGTGGGCAAACTTTTTGGCCCGAGAGCCACATCTGGGTATGGAAATTGTATGGTGGGCCATGAATGCTCACGAAATTGGGAGTTGGGGTGCGGGAGGGGGCTCCGGCCTGGGGAAAGGGTGCGGGTAGGGGGCTGAGGACTCTGGCTGGGGGTGTGGGCTCTGGGATGCAGGAGGGTGGGACCGAGGGGTTCAGAGGCCAGGAGGGGGATCAGGGCTGGGGCAAGGGGTTGGGGCACGGGAGGGGGTCAGGGATGCAGGCTCCGGGCGAAGCTTACCTCAAGCAACTCCCGGAAGCAGTGGCATGTCCCCCCTCTGGCTCCTTGGCGGCGGCACGGCCAGGCGGCTCTGCACGCTGCCCCATCTGCAGGTGCCACCTGGGGGGGTGGCACTTGGGGCTGGGGCAGCATGCAGAGCCCCCTGGCTGCCCGTACGCGTAGGAGCCGGAGGGGGGGACATGCCGCTGCTTCCGGGAGCCGCGCAAAGCAAGCCCCCAACCTTGCTCCCCTGCAGGAGTTTGAGGGCTAGATTAAAACGTCTGAAAGGCTGGATGCGGCCCCCAGGCTGTAGTTTGCCCACCCTTGTGCTAAGCACACACAGCTGCAACTGTAGTCAGTGGGAGTTGTGCTTTGAATATATAAAGTATTATAAAAATACTAAGCACTCTGAAAATTCAGGCGCACAGGTGTCTCAAGTTAGACACCCAAAATTAGTGGACACTTAACAATTTGGTCTTAATCTCTATGCCTCAATTCCATGTATTTAAAAGGGGGATGATAGTAATAGCATTTTATCTCAGATGGGTGTTGCTAATATATATTCATTCCTCTATGGAGAGAGATTGTAAAGAAATTATTAGCAGAATATATTGTGAAGGATATTAATCGGGTACAAATACAAAAGGTCAAAGACTTTTTTTAATAGCCGCAGGGATGTAAAAGTATGTGTGACAGCCATTCTTCAAACCTTCCTCCTTTTTATAAGTTAATGACGAAGCCGATAAACCTCAGTTTAAATGCTATAAATATAATGATAAAATCAACAGAAATTTTCTTCTTTCATGACATTAAAGGAGTATTTTGTACTGATTATTTTTTATGGTTTCTGCTGAGAGAAGATTATAGAAAAAAGTACATTTACAGGGAGAACAACACAGAAAAAAGTTTTCTGAGAACATATGTAAAAAAAAAAATGGCCAAGAAAAGGTAACTGAAAATGAGGCTGAGAAGTTAAAAGAAAGATGAAAAACAGTGTTACAGTAAAGCTTGTATGGGCAGATTAGAAAGAATCATAGAATATCAGGGTTGGAAGGGACCTCAGGAGGTCATCTAGTCCAACTCCCTGCTCAAAGCAGGACCAATTCCCAACTAAATCATCCCAGCCAGGGCTTTGTCAAGCCGGGCCTTAAAAACCTCCAAGGAAGGAGATTCCACCACCTCCCTAGGTAACGCATTCCAGTGCTTCACCACCCTCCTAGTGAAATAGTGTTTCCTATTATCCAACCTAGACCTCCCCCACTGCAACTTGAGACCATTGCTCCTTGTTCTGTCATCTGCCACCACTGAGAACAGCCGAGCTCCATCCTCTTTGGAACCCCCCTTCAGGTAGTTGAAAGTAGCTATCAAATCCCCCCTCATTCTTCTCTTCTGCAGACTAAACAATCCCAGTTCCCTCAGCCCCCTAATCATTTTTGTTGCCCTCTGCTGGACTCTTTCCAATGTTTCCATATCCTTCTTGTAGTGTGGGGCCCAAAACTGGACACAGTACTCCAGATGAGGCCTCACCAATGTCGAATAAAGGGGAATGATCACGTTCCTCGATCTGCTGGCAGTGCCCCTACTTATACAGCCCAAAATGCCGTTAGCCTTCTTGGCAACAAGAGCACACTGTTGACTCATATCCAGCTTCTCGTCCACTGTGACCCCTAGGTCCTTTTCTGCAGAACTGCTACCTAGCCATTCGGTCCCTAGTCTGTAGCAGTGCATAGGATTCTTCCGTCCTAAGTGCAGGACTCTGCACTTGTCCTTGTTGAGCCTCATCAAGTTTTTTTTGGCCCTATCCTCTAATTTGTCTAGATCCCTCTGTATCCGATCCCTACCCTCCAGTGTATCTACCACACCTCCCAGTTTAGTGTCATCTGCAAACTTGCTGAGAGTGCACTCCACACCATCCTCCAGATCATTAATAAAGATATTAAACAAAACCGGCCCCAGGACCGACCCTTGGGGCACTCCGCTTGATACCGGCTGCCAACTAGACATGGAGCCATTGATCACTACCTGTTGAGCCCGACAATCTAGCCAGCTTTCTATCCACCTTACAGTCCATTCATCCAGCCCATACTTCTTTAACTTGGCGGCAAGAATACTGTGGGAGACCATATCAAAAGCTTTGCTAAAGTCAAGGAATAACACATCCACTGCTTTCCCCTCATCCACAGAGCCAGTTATCTCATCATAGAAGGCAATTAGGTTAGTCAGGCACGACGTCCCCTTGGTGAATCCATGCTGACTGTTCCTGATCACTTTCCTCTCCTCTAAGTGTTTCATAATTGATTCCTTGAGGACCTGCTCCATGATTTTTCCGGGGACTGAGGTGAGGCTGACTGGCCTGTAGTTCCCCGGATCCTCCTCCTTCCCTTTTTTAAAGATGGGCACTACATTAGCCTTTTTCCAGTCATCCGGGACCTCCCCCGATCACCATGAGTTTTCAAAGATACTGGCCAATGGCGCTGCAATCACATCCGCCAACTCCTTTAGCACCCTCGGATGCAGCGCATCCAGCCCCATGGACTTGTGCTCGTCCAGTTTTTCTAAATAGTCCCGAACCACTTCTTTCTCCACAGAGGGCTGGTCACCTTCTCCCCATACTGTGCTGCCCAGTGCAGCAGTCTGGGAGCTGACCTTTTTCGTGAAGACAGAGGCAAAAAAATCATTGAATACATTAGCTTTTTCCACATCCTCGGTCACTAGGTTGCCTCCCTTATTCATTAAGTGGCCCACACTTTCCTTGACTTTCTTCTTGTTGCTAACATACCTGAAGAAACCCTTCTTGTTACTCTTAACATCTCTTGCTAGCTGGAACTCCAAGTGTGATTTGGCCTTCCTGATTTCACTCTTGCATGCCTGAGCAATATTTTTATACTCCTCCCTGGTCATTTGTCCAATCTTCCACTTCTTGTAAGCTTCTTTTTTGCATTTAAGATCAGCAAGGATTTCACTGTTTAGCCAAGCTGGTCGCCTACTATATTTACTATTCTTTCTACACATCGGGATGGTTTGTTCCTGCAACCGCAATAAGGATTCTTTAAAATACAGCCAGCTCTCCTGGACCCCTTTGCCCTTCATGTTATTCTCCCAGGGGATCCTGCCCATCTGTTCCCTGAGGGAGTCAAAGTCTGCTTTTCTGAAGTCCAGGGTCCGTATTCTGCTGCTCTCCTTTCTTCCTTGTGTCAGGATCCTGAACTCGACCATCTCATGGTCACTGCCTCCCAGGTTCCCATCCACTTTTTCCCATCCTACTAATTCTTCCCTGTTTGTGAGCAGCAGGTCAAGAAAAGCTCTGCCCCTAGTTGGTTCCTCCAGCACTTGCACCAGGAAATTGTCCCCTACACTTTCCAAAAACTTCCTGGATTGTCTGTGCACCGCTGTATTGCTCTCCCAGCAGATATCAGGGTGATTAAAGTCTCCCATGAGAACCAGGGCCTGCGATCTAGCAACTTCTGTTAGTTGCTGGAAGAAAGCCTCGTCCACCTCATCCCCCTGGTCTGGTGGTCTATAGCAGACTCCGACCACGACATCACCCTTGTTGCTCACACTTCTCAACTTTATCCAGAGACTCTCAGGTTTTTCTGCAGTTTCATACCGGAGCTCTGAGCAGTCATACTCCTCTCTTACATACAATGCAACTCCCCCACCTTTTCTGCCCTGCCTGTCCTTCCTGAACAGTTTATATCCATCCATGACAGTACTCCAGTCATGTGAGTTATCCCACCAAGTCTCTGTTATTCCAATCGCATCATAGTTCCTAGACTGTGCCAGGACTTCCAGTTCTCCCTGCTTGTTTCCCAGGCTTCTTGCATTTGTGTATAGGCACTTAAGATAATTCATCGATCGTCCCTCTTTCTCAGCATGAGACAGGAGTCCTCCCCTCTTGCGCTCTCCTGCTTGTGCTTCCTCCCAGGATCCCATTTCCCCACTTACCTCAGGGCTTTGGTCTCCTTCCCCTGGTGAACCTAGTTTAAAGCCCTCCTCACTAGGTTAGCCAGCCTGCTGGCGAAGATGCTCTTCCCTCTCTTCATTAGGTGGAGTCCATCTTTGCCTAGCACTCCTCCTTCTTGGAACACCATCCCATGGTCGAAGAATCCAAAGCCTTCTCTCCAACACCGTGATATACAACAATTTATATGAATGATATACAACAATTATCATTGAATGATATACAACAATTTATATAAGAATATTCAAAGAAAAGTTGCGGAACGAAAATAGAAAATAATGATCAAACAGCTCATTTATAAAGTTATGATGGTCAAAAATATTAAATATAATTATTTAAAAAGTAAACTGTTCAATAAAAACATAAGAATAAACTCATCAAAGTTAAATAGGTATCCCATTTATTTATTGAAAACTATTGTGAAATACTCAGAGAGGCAAGGGATACATTATGTCTCTAGTGAGTCTGACTTCTTGGAGGACTCTCACATGGAGAACACAGTGAAACTGTCTTAGGTGGATTTATTTGGGGCTCTGCATCATACAGTTGTTCTCTTCAAGAATATTGTAATCTTTTTTTAGTGTGTTTGGATTCCAAAATTTGTGGAAGTGTGATACATTGTATTCATATGCTTACAGTGCACGATGATGGAACTCCTACGCTGGTGAGAAACATGTACAGGTGGAGAAAGTTTCCATTGGTTGCACTGAGGTTGAATAATGGCATTGCTAGTGAACATATGGTGGCATTTAAAGAATATTTGGAAGGTTTATGGGAATTTGTTTTTAAAAATTGCTTTTGAGGAGAATGACGACCATGAGGTATCCTCAAAGAGTACTTTATTTTCGCAGGTGACAGACATACACTTGTGATGTTTTAGAATGAAATTGCAGTTTCAGCAGCTGAAAACAGAAATATTTAATGACACTTGCTGTTGCGAAAGCCTTTTCTACCAAAGTCAAGTATATAGAGATGGATAAATATAAACTGACAGATATTTGGACCAGGTTAATCAACTATGATGGTGTTACACATGATGATATCTGAAGTAATGTTTATGTTACTGTTGAGTTGAAAAGGTAACAGTGAATAAAAGTACTGACCTCTATGATTCTGTCTGCATGAGTAGACATTATACACATTTACACAGCTTAACTTACCATTTCCCTGCTTTTCTGGTTTTGTGTTCACTGAAATGTGTAGAGCAAACTAAACTGATATACAAATATACCAAATATATTTTAAAGAATGTAGATACAATAGCATGAAACTTCATTTGTCACCATGTTGTCATAAAAATAAAATTGTTTTCTAACTCTGAAAACCATTCTGCCTGGCCCTCCCTGATGTCATACTTTGTGCCTAGTACTTTAAATGTATGGATCTGGTCATTTTATTTTATTTATTTTTGTATATACACCTCATTTCATAACAATAACACTAAGAAACTTCTGTAAATACGAGATGGCTTTGTTACTGACTTCTGGTACTGGTGCTATGTACAGTATAAGCTGCTGAAGTTTTGTCTTTGTGGTTAATTTGGCCAGCAGAAACCCAAATAAAAATATATCCTTACATCATACTGCTATAGTTTATAATTGGTATGTATTGTGCAATCCTAACAAAGGGAATTTCCCTTTCTTTCCTGTAAACTGTAATGTTTCATGTAAGCAACATTTAGACACTCTTCTGTAAACCCGAGGCTTATCAGAATTATTCAGAGTTTCTCCCAAGTTTTCTACAAGAATTAAGCTGTGGCTGGCAGCAATGGTTCCATTGTTTTAACCAGCAAAGGGAAACATTTTGAAACATTAAAAAGAAATCTTAGTTCTGATGTTTAAAAGTCAAACAAAGGTAACTAAGTTTCACTGTCAGAAAATGAATCATTGGCATGTCACAGAAATAACCTTATGAAACATTTAAAGAAATATATAAAGTATTATGGTTGCCCCCTTCCTCCTCTTCACCCCTGCTGTGCCATCAGTCCAGGAACCCTAACAGGGTCATCCATTATATAAATAAACAGTTTTAGAGGGCAAAAACACTACTATGATTAGTTTATTTGATCTGGAGGATCCTGTTTTTTACCCAGTTACTACAGGGCAAGGGAGTGCACTGTTGGTCCCATGCTCAATACAATATTTAAAATAGCTGAGTAATAAACACTGAACCCATACAGAGCACATAATTCTCTGATTTACAGTGTCATTATCAAGTCAAAAAGAACTACTCAGGGAGCTTGCGGAAATTGACACGCTTGTTTAAATAAAATCTGAACTCCCATTTGGCTTTCTCTGGCAGGCATCCACACTTGGCAAAGAAAAATTATCCCATGGCCCTGCTGAGGTTAGTCAGAAAAATTTGGCTGAATGCAGAAAGCAGATCCTTTGAGGAAGAATCAGTAAGAATAATTAATGTCTAATTTATATTACAAGCAAAAATATTTAAAAGCTAAGAAGAAACTCAAACATTTTTTAACTAAGCTTTTGAAAGTATAGCAAGAATACATTTTCCTTTGCAATTCTTCATCTAACTTTGGGCCTGATCCAAAACCCATTGAAAGCAGTGGCAGTCTTTCCAGTGACTTTAGTGGGCTTTGGATAAAAGCTTCTTTTCCTTAATTAATGTCAAATTCCCTTCTCTCTTCAAAAGCAGTCAGTCTTATTTTCTCTTAGAGCTTTTATTTGTTACATTGTCACTAATTCTGGAATCATAGGCATCAGAGACAAAAAAGTCCTACGTGTGTGTGTGTGTGTGTGTGTGTCCACACATAGGACTTTTTTGTCTCTGGTGTCTATGATTTTATATATCACACACATTACACACACACACACACACACACACACACACACACACTATATATATATAATCCAATACATCTCCTTGTTAATGCAGAGCTACTTCTTTTACTACTATTACCATCAATGCTTCTCTCCAAGTGCTCACAACAACCTGTGAGGTTGGGAAGTATTGTGATTCCCAGTTTACAGATATAAAATGGAGTCCAAGAGAGATTAATTGACTTGTCCAAGGACACAAAGGAAATATCTGGCACTGTTTAGAACAGAAACCAGTACTTGCCCAGATGTTGCAGTCTAATTCTCAAGGTTGGTGTCTACATAAATTAGGGTCAGTGTGAGGAGTAGAATGTAAGTTATGGTACAATATGGTTTTTAGCCCAGAAAAGATATGAGATCCAGATTTAACTGGTCAGCATCTCCAATCTTTTGGAATGAGAAAGGATAAACTTGAGGAATTGTCTTTTAAATTGTCTTTAAGCTACATACTTAATAGAAAACCACTTTCAAAGGAAGACAGAGAAGGACTGGGATTTTACTTGAGAACACATGGCAGAAAAGCTCCCTTGGAGTCAACAACTAGCTATGGGTGCTTGGTTTGAAACTCACAGTTATCTGCAGAATTTGGAGGTCAAGTTTACATTTTCCAGTGGAGACAAAGTCACATAACCAGCCAGAGAGCAGAATGCCTGTGTTAACCTCAAACATATTACCTCAGAGGATTCTGAAGAAGATTCACTAACTAAACTTAGATGACGTGTGACTTCATAATGTTTGAAGAGGGTACTGCTATTTTGAGTGTTTATTTTTTGCCATGACTGCCTTTTAAAAACATTCAGCACAAAGGGATTTGTATTGTCCCTGTAAAAATGTGGTGATTTGTGAAAGCAGAAAGATATGTTTGATAATAGGCTTTCTGGGCATGTGTGTGCATTAAATGATACTGCTTCGATTGGCAAGTTCCTTGGGATGTTGGGAAGATAGTATTCTGGTACGATATTTTTTAGAGTATGGTGAACTAGTGTTTTAATTTGATTACCAGTTTTAACATGAGCTCCTGACTGCAGTGCCCCTTCAGGTTAGCTGCTGCCTCAGTTTCCTCTCACCCAGGATGGATCTCTGAGCCTTCCTAGGAAGAACTTACTGCTACACCCAAGACTCCTTCCAGGCAGTTTTATTCTTCAAGAGTAAAACTTAGGCAAAACATCAAACACACAAACAGTTCCACAGCCCACCCTGAGCTACAGCTCCCAGAGGCTTTTTGCCCTTTGCCTCCCTCAGTCCCTCCTATGTCAGGGCCTACTGTAGGAGCCCAGGTTCTTCCTGCAGCTCCTCCACCTGAGCTCTTTCAGCCCTTTATAGAAAACACCTGATCCCTTCCCAGCTGGGTCTGATAAATTGTTTCAGGACCCTTGGATCTTAAAGGGGCAGGCCATCCTGTTACACTCCCACTCAGTAGATTAGGTAATGGGTAAGGCCATTTCTTAGCAGAGATGCAGATTCACTACAGTGACATTCACTGGCTCCTAAACCGATGTTTAACCACCTGATTTTTGGAAGTGCTGTGCACTTCCAAAAATCCCAAGCCAATGGAATTTGTGGGTGCTCGGCACTCAGAGAATCAGACCAATTTTTTTAGACTCCGAAACTGATATTTAGGCAGCTAACTTTAGGCAGACAGATTTTGAAATGATGGCCTTAGTTCCATAGTTTTGTTTCTGCACTATCACATCTCACTTTGTTTTGCTTGCCTGCTGACTTTATCTTCCATATATGCTTGCTGGACAGTGTCTCTCACCCTTATTTCTCTCTCCCCATTAATTTTGTCATTGGCTGAGCTCAAAGGTCAACTGAGAGGGAGGAGTCAAAAAGTACAGCCAGATTATAGGCCTGAATGACAGCACGTAGGCCCTGTCAACAGTGACAGAGAATGGAAGGAGTGAGAACATTTGAAAAGAATGATAAGGGGCCAGATCCTTGCTACCACTCTAGTGGCACAAAGCAGCCATAAAAGCCAAAGGGTTCAGGGCCCTCAGGATCTCCCTGCATAGGGGATTCCTTGGGTAGTGTTGTAACCCACCTCCCTCCAGAGTGCACATGGCTGAGGAATCCCTTTGCTTTGTCCATACCCAGCTGCTTGGAATAGTCCCTGGGAACACGGGAAGCCAGGTGTAAGACAGAGCAGCCTTTTGGCTTCTCTAACTTTTGCCTGGCACCTGACTAGCCCCAGGATATGGAGAATATAAAGGTGGCTTAAAGCCTTCTTTGTCTCCTTACTCTTCCCTTCTGCTGTGCACAACTTGGCCAGACTAGAGAATCTGGCACAAAGAATCCAATTTTGGCCATGTTAAGTTTATGTTAATGGTGAGCTGTCTGGGACATAGAGGTATCAGCTAGAAAAATAGGCTGAGACAGAGATTAAATGAAGAGAACCAGGTCAAAAGTAAAAAGGAAGATTTGCAAGTCAAAGGCATACAGAAGCCATGTGAGTGATTGAGGTCACCAGAGAAAGAGGGCAAGAAGACAGAAGAGAAGATATGAATTGTACCTGTGATATTAGTTGATTCTTAATTAATAGTGTTCTATAGATAGCTTTGTAAAAGTTGTATGTCTCTCAAGCTACCTCCAAAGTGGCTATTTGTGTGCTAATGAAGCACTCTCAAAAGGATTGACGGTTGTACCTTTTGTGAACCACTTGACAATATACTCGTTGCATACTTACATCAAAAAATACCCTTAAAGTAAGGCAAAACATTTTATTATGTGCATACCAGTATCCATGTAATCATGAAACAGGAAAGGAGATAAGAATTTTCTAATGTCGTCAATTCAAAGAAGGCAATCACTGTAGCTAAATTTTGGGTGCTTTCCACAATGAGCTACTAAGCAAGCAGTTTTGATAATTAGCTTTTTTCATGCTTTTCTCTGTTTCTGTAATCTGTCTGTAAAATCTGCTTTTTCTGTAAAACCTGCTAAAAATACATAAATAAAATAAACCCAACCCTGTCCCAAGAAGAATTTTTACCCCCAAAGGGGAAGTGCCAGAAATTCCGTGAAATCCACTAAGGACATAGTTATTGATTTCAATTTTACATGGCAGCTACTCAGATTTGATGGTGATGGACAGCAAAATAAACCCTAAGACAGATAGGCAGAAGATGTGTATCTTCTTAACTGGATACAGTCACTAATGGGCACCTCAGAGAGAAACTAACTCTGACTACCGAGCAAAATCCAAATATTTGGTTCAGTTTATAAAAATATACGATACTGGCAATCAGGACACACCTCCAATTAACAATTAGGATTTGGTGTCCACAGCAAAGACCATTCCAGATTCCCCTGTACCTAGACTTACCATCACTTCTGTACTAAACTCCCTCCCTCCCCACACAGAAACACTCCAGGAAAGAGCCCCAGGTGGTGATCTGTGTCCCCAAAAAGAGCCAACATCACTGATGAATTAGCAGAACCTTGTAAATTGTATTGGATGGTAGACATTGTACTGTACATTGATTGCAGCAAAAAGTGATTATAGGTCATGCTTGAAGCCAAATTTTTATAACACTGAATGAAAAGTCTGCTTCATCTCATAAGGATCCACCCACCCATTCAGCCATTGAAATTGATTTTTTTTTTTTAGTTTCAAAGGGAAAATTAAAAGCCCTGAATGTAAGACCTGCCTGAACATATTCCTTTTTAGTATTTCATTCTAACTTGTAAAGTAATGTTTTGATTATAAGGTTTCTAAATGTAATTTTCCGAATGCTAATAACTCTACATTTCCACACATCTCCTTGTGTCATAATCACCACCACAGGCACAGCTCATTATGTCTGATGTTGGCCACAGATAAAGTGGGTTTTATCATTTCAAATAATATTTTGGTTTGTTTAAATTGCTAGTTGCAATTAGTTCAGCAGCATTGCTTGGGATATTTTGTATTCATAGTTAGAGTCCCGTGTCGTCTCTTAGTTTCCCTGCAGTGGGACTGTGTGATATTTTCAGTGCTAACTAGGATTTTGTTTAGAAATTGCCTTTTGCAATGTTATAATGTTGATAACTCAGTTTAAAGTTATGAACAGCAAAGGTCCTGATCCTGCAAGTTGCCCTGTGTGGGCTGTGGTCCACCCATGTTGAGCCTTGCAGGACCAATGCTTGAATGTGGTGGTGTTTTTAGTGTTACAGGTTCATACCTAACTTAATACATTGTCACTATCTGATTCCTGTTCACAACCGCCTTAAAGTCTATCTGTCTCTATCTACCTTTCCTTAGGGTTCTGTATTGGTGCCTATCAGTACAGCCTGAGCACGATAGTATTTACTCTGGGATTCCATAAACATACCCCCTATGAAAGTCACCCACCATTCTGAAGGTACTACATTAGCCAATCCCACAACAATATTAGTTGATTCTTAGTTGAGGTGAGTTAATAATTGATTGTTTTGTTTTGGGTCAACCTGAACTGAAAATGTTTTAGTTTTTCTTGCTGAAATGAAACCCCCCCCCAAAAAAGTCTTTTGGGTTTCATCTGACCCTGAAATTTTTTTTTTCATTTTTTCATTCCATTTTGAGTCTTTTTTATTTTCTTTAAAATAATCTAGCTAAACTTCAAACTGAAACATCATTTTGAAATGAAAAGTTGAAATGTTTCATTTCAAAAACATCAGAACAAAACATTTCAACTTCAAAAAAGAAATGTATTAGGGGGGTTTGTTTGGCTGAAATGCATATTTTGGTGAATAAACTATTTCTCAAAAAAAAAATTCATTCAGCTCTGATTCTTGGTGCACAGATGGGCCTTCTCTAGGTAGATATTCCTGAAATCATGTTTGTCTGAATTTCTTTCAGATCAACAGACTAGACAAAATTTCTGTCATGCAGTAGGAACCATGAAAGCAGCACATGCAAACATAGGTTTCCATCCTGCAGCAAGCTCTTTGTCCATGTGGAGACCCTTTAAATGCAACAATCCACATGGTCACATAGGTCAACCCATGAGTAACTCATTGCAGGATCAAGGCCGTATATTGCATTAAAATTCCCCAATGAAGTAAAAATGGGCATTCCTTTTCTGATTTTATTGGCAGAGAAGCAACCATTTCATCAGAACCTTAGCAGAAATACAGGGAAAAAGCAAGCTTGTTTACACCCAATCACAGTTGTCAAAACATGAAATACTGAGTTGTCAGATAGAGAATGTTGTAAGAACTACTGCTGTGTCAGTACATCAGCTACAGGGCATTTAACAATATATATAATGCAACACAGATTTACCCAATGTTGCCTCAGTTTACCAACTCCTAATGAGCAAACCTCCGAGTTAGCCAAAGATGTCTCCAGGGTTGCACTTAACTAAAGCCCTACTTCTATGGAGCCCTTAGGACTGAAGCGCCTACGTGGCCCCTTTCTGGTGGGGTCTAGTTAGGGATAGGCTGATTATCTAAATTCGCAGGTTTACAAAGGTTTTAGATATTCCCGGAGGTGTTGGTTAAATCGGGGTTCCACTGAACAGTGCAGTCTGCACTAAAGGTCACCTCTGATAGGGAACTTTTATTTTAAGCAACCACTTTATATTAACCCCAAGATTTCCAGTAATTATTGTTCTTATAAAGAACCCCTCTCCCAGACAAACTCTATTTGATGGTTGCCCCAGAGGTCTCACTTCATCTACTGTGTAAATATTAGTGATAACTTATATATTTCCATAAAATTATACAACTCTTTACAGATATAAAGACAGACGCATTCCCTGTCCCAAAGTGTTTACAATCTAAGGCCTGGTCTACACTAGGCTTTTATGTCGACTTTAGCGCCGTTATATCGAATTAACCCTGCACCCGTCCACACCAGGAAGCCATTTAGTTCGACATAAAGCTCTCTTTAAATCGATTTCTGTAATCCTCCCCAACGAGAGGAGTAGCGCTAAATTCGACATGGCCATATCGAATTAGGCTAGGTGTGGATGGAAATCGACGGTAATAGCTCCGGGAGCTATCCCACAGTGCACCACTCTGTTGACGCTCTGGACAGCAGTCCGAGCTCGGATGCTCTGACCAGCCACACCCCCGGGAAAATTTGAATTCATTTTCATTTTCCTGTCTGGGCAGTTTGAATCTCAGTTCCTCTTTGGACATCGAGGGGAGCTCAGCAGCAGTGGCAACTATGCAGAGCTCTCCAGCAGAGATGGCCGTGCAATCCAATAGAAAGAGGGCCCCAGCATGGACTGATCGGGAAGTCTTGGATCTCATCGCAGTGTGGGGCGATGAGTCCGTGCTTTCAGAGCTGCGCTCCAAAAGAAGGAATGCTAAGATCTACGAGAAGATCTCCAAAGCCATGGCAGAGAGAGGCTACAGCCGGGATGCAACGCAGTGCCGCGTGAAAATCAAGGAGCTGAGACAAGGCTACCAAAAAACCAAAGAGGCTAACGGACGCTCCGGATCCCAGCCCCACACATCCCGTTTCTACGAGGCACTGCATTCCATCCTGGGAGCGGCCGCCACCACTACCCCACCCCTGACCGTGGACTCCGAGGATGGGATATTGTCCGCGGCCGGTTCCTCAGCGGACGGGGAAGAGGAGGAAGGAGATGAGGAGGACGAGGCAGTCGACAGCGCTGGCACCGCTGATTTCCCCGACAGCCAGGAGCTCTTCATCACCCTTACCGAGATCCCCTACCAACCGTCCCCATCCCTTACCCCGGACACAGAATCAGGGGACGGATCAAGCAGTAAGTGCTGTAAACATGTAAACATTTATTTAAAACAGAACGGTAATATTTATACTATTAACAATGTATATTTATAAAAGTGCTGTAAACTAGTAAAAAAATAATCAGGTACAAAACAGGAATATTTACAAAGGTAACAAATGGGTTTTCATGATTTCTCTGTCTTAGGCTATTCTCAATTTAGTCCCAAGTATTTTAAAAAAATTTCACAATGTCCGTTACTACATGATTCCCAGGCCCAAGACGCTCCACTCCAAAGTCCCAGTGCACCTACGCGAAAATCCGGTCAATGTGGCCGGGGATCGACGAGAAATCCTCGTAGGAGAACTCCTCGTAGGTCTCGTGGAGGTAGAGCTCAAGCCCGTTGATCAGGTTCCGGGGTAGGGCGATCTTAGTGGGCCCTCCGTGGTAGCAGACATGTCCCCTCCACGCCACAATCAAGTACTCCGGGATCATCGCACGACATAACATAGCGGCATACGGCCCCGGTTTCTGCATGCTTTCCCGCAGCATGCGTTCTCTCTGGGTGTCCGGGATCCTCAGGAGGGTGATGTCGCTCATGACGCCCTGCTTTGAATTAGGGAGGGGAATGTTAGTATTGGGACTGCTTTACAGCCACGCGGTGGAGGGAGAGGGGCAGCATACAGGGATCTTTCCCTGGGACAGCCGCGAGGGGGTGGGACAGGGGCAGAGTTGATGCTGTCCTGATTGCTGGCAGCAGAGACTGGCATTGCTTTCAATGTGAAAGGAGGCCAGTGCTACTGCTGGAGTTTTAAGCAGCCACAAGTCTGCGGCTTACCATTATTGCCCGCTCCAGAAGTTCAGGTCTCCAGCCACAGTTCTCTGAACACTCCAAGACCTCCGCAAGTCCACAGGCACTGAAGGCGACGGCCGAAAATTCGACCTTGTCCTGAGTGCGCATGTGAGAGGTTCAGTGCATGGTCTTGTTCACAGAGAAAGACTAGGTTCTTTGTATACAATTTCATTTATCTGTCTCAGGAATTCACTCCCTTTTTAAAATTCACACAGACACATCTGCGACTGTCTCCCAACCCAGCCTGTCAGCACACTCCCAGAGGCTAGCGCAGATTAGGCGGAGGAAGAAGAAGACGCGTGAAGACATGTTCACAGAACTAATGGGCTGCTCCCGAGCCCAGGCAGCCCAGCAGACACAGTGGAGGGAGAACTTGTCACAAATGCACCGAGCAGTCATGGAACAGGAGGAGAGGTGGCGTGAGGAGGACCAACAGGCTACTGAAAAGCTGCTTGGACTAATGAGGGAGCAAACGGACACGCTCCGGCGCCTTGTGGATGTTCTGCAAGACCGGAGGCAGGAGGACAGAGCCCCGCTGCAGTCTATCTGTAACCGCCCTCACCCGCCACCAAGTCCCACACCACCCTCACCCAAAGTCCAAAGAAGGAGGGGCGGCAAGGGCCGTTAAAACTTTCAATCAACCCCTGCAGACTGCTCTAGCAGTAGAAGGCTGACATTCCCCAAAATTTCATAAGTCCTTTCCTACCCACCTCACACAAGCCCCCGTCCAAGTTTCACCCCCCACGTTTCATGTCTGGTTCGCAATAAAATGTTTGTTTCT